>NC_091493.1:15292186-15446451 GCF_947461875.1 Haliaeetus albicilla
GTAGATTTGCAGATGTAATAGCAGGTATGTCTACAAAGGAATCCTACATGACTTCATACATAAGGGGCATTAAGAAAGATGGGAATAAGGATGAGTGTCATGATTAATTCTAGTGGAAGACACTGAGGAAGTCAATAAGGCTCATACAGAAGATACTACCCATTGCTCCCTCTTCTACATTCACGGTATAGGGAAGGTGGCTGGAGGCAAAATGAATGCTATCACAGCTGTGAGAGGAGGGTAAACTAAGAGCATTTCTATGCTACTCAGTTCATCACTCTAACAGGCATTCTCCCAGACTAGTACCACGTGAAATGGTATGTCCAGTGCAATGCAATTTAGAGATATCTGAGGTCAGAAAATTGTGCAGCTTCATCAACATAGTATCCTCCATACCAGTTAGTCCTACATCTCAGCAGAGCAATTAAGCAGCTTCATGTTGCTATAATATGTCTGTACTAATTCTAGTTCTGGCACAAACTTTAGGGATCTCTGCACCATACTCCATTACAAAATATAGGCACACTTGTGATCCAATACATCTGCTTTAATCTGAATTGACTTTTCATAGAAAGAAGCAGTACTTAACTCACCTTTTAAGAAAGGTTCTAGACAAAATCACAAAAATAATCATTCTTGGTAGAAGGAATGAAGGTTATTCATTTTGAAAACTATAGCGATTATTTCAATACCCTTCATTAAGATTATTCTGTTGTTTATTCAATGCTTCTACTTTTTACAAGCCACCAGCTTGTATCATCTCCTAGTACCACAAGACGTGTATAGAACATTCTTCTTTAAAGTGAATATGTACACTTTCAGTGATGCATGGTAGCAACTAGTGGAAGATTTCAATCCTTAAACTGAGAATTTATTTAGCAGAGAAATTACTATCTTGGCATGCCTGTTGATTAAATCCAGTCACATCCTAGTAGGAAATGTTTCACTTTTTACTAAGGACTAGACTCTTTCCTTCCTTTCTTTGTAGAATCTAATTCATAAAATACTGTTTTCTTGGACAACGCTATTTTTCAATGCTGGAAATAGCAGTTAAACTTGAAACATTTGCCGAAGAGATATTATAGATATCACCCACATAATTATTTTAATCTTTAGGTAACAACCAAATAATTATATTTTTATTTTTAGAGATTTGTTCACTTTAATGTCTGTCTTCCATTTTTAGTTTGAATAAAAGCAGAACATTCAAAGAAGTAATCATAAGCAGCTACTTAGAAGAATTTTGATTAGGAAAGTGATCTACTTTAGTACAGAATAGTGTCATATATCCTAATGATGGTTCTTTTCCAATTCATGTTTCCTTTAAAATTTTCATCATTTAATTTTTCAAGGTAAGGAAATAATGGAATTATCCTTCATTCTTAAGAGGAAAATCTAACTTGATGTGCACGCTTTAGATGGTTCTCTAGAGTCTGCTGAATGTGCTGCTGTAGAATAGAGAGTTTGATGTCTGCCAATACTTTTTCATTTTCCATGCTTTTTTATAAGTAGTTTTTATAACCTTCTTCCTGTGTCCACTTCTCTTTATTTTTCTGCATATAAAAGGTGTCTTAACAAATACATATAGAAGTACTTCTAAGTAAATTAAAGATGAATTGCCTATTTTAATTTCCCTTTCTCATCCTGACCTCTGTATATCGTGCTGAATTAGTGACTGGAATAGAGTAGACAAAAACATTTGCTTGCCATGATCATCTTTAGACATGGTTAGTAAAAGCACTAGCAGAGAATTCAATTTCCCACTAAACTGGTAACTCAGGGCTCCCATTTTCTATTTCTTGTAATGGCAGTAGCATGGAAGCTGTTTAAGATTTGAATATCCTTTTCTATTCTGGTTCTTTTTTTCTATTCTGGAGTGCAATACAATGTAATATGCAACCATAGATATAAGCTGTGCTTTTCAGGCACAGAAATCTTTTTTTTTTTTTGCCAAAAAGCTTGCTTTCTAATGACTAGTTATTACTGTTCTGTCTCTTAAAGTTTACCTCATTTACTGGAGTCCCTTCACTATAAACTGACATTAATGTGGAAATAATAGAGCCCATCAATGGCAAGGTGAAAACATAAAAACTCTCTCAACTTGCTTTATATGTTCTACTTGTGTTTTTCAAATCAGTTTTTTGGAGTTGTTTGTATTTTCAGAGGCATCAGTGTAGTTATTCCTAAATAGCTATTTTTTTCCAATACAGTGTCACATATTGTAGTTGATTAGAATTGTACATAAAAGTGCCATCTGGCAATGAGTGTAAAACAGCTGGATCTAAGAATAACAGTGGCACTGTGAATAGGAAGATTTATACAAATATACACACAGACATATATGTTCATGCTGAGCCCTGAGCTTGTTCTCAACTGTTGCGTTCTTAATCAGAAAGCTTTATTTCTTTATATAAAGTGGAAAATAAAAAAAGTTAAGCTTATAGACAACTGTACTTTTTAATGTTCTATATATCTTTGTATATCTGAGAAGAATTCAGAAGTACTTGCTCATTTTGCATACTAATTGTATAAAATCCTATTTGTCTAGATCTGATATCCAGGGAACCTGAATACTGCCCAAATGTAAAACTACCAAGTTTGTCTTAAGTAAACCATAAGGAAAATGCCCTTATTCTTAGCTTGATTTCTAAACTATTTTTTTAAAATGAGCTTTGTGCTTTTTGCAAATGTGTCTATTCTAGACGTTCCTTAAAGCTTTCCGAGTTTCTAAAACTATCAGAAAATACCCTACATACCCTCCTCATCACCATACCCCTTTCATCAGTGCTATGACAGGAGAGAGAGAGCACGAAGATGTACTTCTAGCCACCACCAACTAAGGTTTGATTGACACTGATCCTGCTCTACTCTGTGGGAGTGTAAGAGCTTGGCCCATTTGGGATTGCATTAATTGTGAATTAATCCCTGAAAAATATGGGATAATGCAATTTAAAACACAGTTTTAATTGATCAGATTAATTATCTTTACAGCTCTGTTCTAGGATATAGGTTATTGAGGTAATGTTCTTTGACAATGAACCACAAAGTTAATTTCAAACATTAATCAAATAATTTTGTAAGAAAAAAAATATCTTTGATTGTTAAACTACTTTGTCATGTCTGCAGCTTAACTGTTGACATTGACTAGTGCATCATTATTCATTGTTTTGTCCGACTTTTATTAAATATGTATATATAAAAAGTATCCACATACATATTTGACTGCATAAAAATGCACTCTCACTTAATGACACATTAATTGTATTCTTGTGTTCTGTTCTATATGTGGATGACTTTTAGAAATGATTGTCATTCCCTTCTGGAATACAGTTTTCTTGAGCTTCATGTGTCTCCTGTGGTGCCTTTCAGTTCAGTTTTTTGGCCTTGTCTTTATTACTTAGAGTGAAGCAAGTCTTTGTTACCCACTTGCTTAGTAGCAATATTAGCTGGAAACACAGGTTTCAGAGATGCTATACTAGAAATTACTTAGCAAAACAATGCAAAATGAAAGGTCTGGTTTCTTACTTTGGAGGATTCACACTGGGTTTTTTTGCCATTGTATAGGAATAGATTAGGAAGGCTGCACTGGAAATAAATATTCTATTTGAGGAATTTCCTGTGTGACAGCACAAGGAGAAAAGTGTCATTAGCAAGTTCTCTTGGAACATTTTACTAGAAAAATATTTTTTTTTCCTAAGTGGCACTTTATTTCAAGTCCTTATGAACTCTGTTATTCTGTGGGAGTATTTGAGGATAAATTGTGATTGCATACGATGTTTGTCTTTACTGGTTGTTTGCTGCTGCTGCCAGCTTGTCTTGTGAAAGACATTTGATTTAGTGCAGCAAAATGTTCTATAGAAATACTACAAGCCTGACAAGGATTATTTATTTAAATCTGCTACAGATACAGACTGTCTCTGCCCAAGAGAATTTGTGTCTTTCTCATTTGTTTAGGCTGTGTTACCCCTTTTACAGATATGTCTGAGTTATGAAGTTTAACTGAGTAGTTCAGTAAGTCTGTGTAAACACCAAAAATCAAGTATTTTTAGATACCAATCTCATATTTTCATTACAAGTCAGTCAGCTTTTCCACATCACCAGGGCTAATTTGCGGAACTTTTTGATGACACTTTCTAAGTTTCATGGCCCTTAGGGGAAAAGGAATTGAAATTTCAATTGTAAATCAAACAATTCAATGCTGCTACATCTGAATTTTGAGTGAATCCCAGTGGCCTGATATATAAAAAAAATTAAGATGTGTCTAAGATGATCAGAAATACAGTTCTTAGAGAAAGTTCAGTGTTTTGATCTTTAATTTTGTTATTCTACAAAATATTCAAATAAATTTTATTATAAGCTTCAGGTTACACTTTGATTATTTTTTTTTTAAGTGTTGTGAATGTATTTTTCTTTTACACTTATATGTCTTGCAGTTTTAAAAGAATGCTGTTTTCTGCTCCAGCAAACCATTTGAGCTATGCTGTATTATTTTGCTGAGGACAGCCCTTGCAGTTCAGGCTCCTATTCTTTTAAGTATTGCATTTACCAGTATTTTGAGTGCATACAGCTTCTACGTAGCATTTCAGTCTTCATATTTGAGGAATTAAGTAAATAGGGCTTAAGTAACACTATGTTTTGTGTCAACCCTTTCTACTTACAGTGAAATTTACTCGTGCAAAACTATTTTAATTAAGCTTATAAAATTCTTTGTTCTTACTGCACTCATTAACCCACACTAAGTGGCCACTGGAGCATTCCTTCATACTTTAAGTACCAATTAGAGTTTATATATATACTTTTTTTCATGGTGCATGAATAGGTATGAAGAAGCTGACTTTAAACTCTGGGATCTGGTTCAAGGACCTGTTGTTAGATGATATTTACCATTGCTCAAATTGCTGAAATTGCAATGGTCTGTATCTTGGCAAGTAGATTAAAACAGTATTATTCCCTCTGTAATGAGAATTCTTGGGAAATAATACAGACAGTCTCATACAGACTATCCAATCCTCCATGATACCCTGCAGCCAGTCTACTTGTCAATTTTGATTTTTTTTTTTGTTCATTTTAATTTTGTTAGTACTGCAGCAATTTCTGGCCATTTCTGTGAGCTGATAAATGTTGTCCCATGCTGATCAAAGTAAATCCAGTTGCATTTGTTCTCCCCGCCTCTCCCTTAGAAGAAAGAGGGGAAAATAGGGTTAATACCTAAAACCAAATCTTAGTATTATTAAATGCTCAATAGTCAAATGGAGTGATAGGTGTCATTTTCTGATGTAAAGAAAATTTAGGTTAAGTATGTAAATTAATTTCTCTTGAGTCATTACTTTCAAGTCACTTGTTTTTTACTATTATAACAGAAATGTAACTTCAGCTGTTCCTACTGCTGCTTCTTGGCAAATGACAAAATGTATGGTTTATAAAGACTCTGTCAGCACCCTTTAAACTGATACAGCATTAAATAAGATTATCAGTTGTAACTAAGGGCTCATTTTATCTTTGCTGTGTTTGTAATAGATAACTGAGTGCTCACTGTTGTTGGTTTAATTAAAAAAGTGATTTGCAGGAGAAAGCCTTATTTGTGGCAATGAACGTTAATTTTTTTCATTGCTCTGCAAAGTTTCATGGGAAAATGTCCATAGCTAAGATTTATTGCTTTCATAATACCATGCTACAGTTCAAGCCAGGTGGGTATGCAATGCAATGCATGGCCTCTGCAGGCAATTGAATACCAGAAAGATCTAAGGCCTTTGTTAGGTACAGATGGTGTTAATTATGAGTGAAATCCAGCAACAACAGTGATGTGATTATTATAAGGCAAAAAGCGAAAGAAACAAGCTACAACAGGGGTGGAAAAACCACGTTAATTATCCTCCATGTGTTAGTATGCACTTAGCTGTCTAGGACAAACTGATTAGGTATGATTGTATGTTTTCTAGGTTTGTTGGTAGACATCTGTCCCTTGAGACACAGCAACTAATCACTATAGGTGTTATCTTTCTTGAATTGTTAAAAAAGTTGGATATAGTGAGGCATACCTGTAGAAATTAGATGCATGTTTTATGTGCTATCCATCTCAGCTCAATGTTTGCATTTATTCTCTGACATGCTCAGAGAGCTTGTGTTTGGTAAATTGTATGCAGATAAAATTTGTAAAACACTACCTGAATAACTTTTCCAATCTACTTGGGAGTTGAGGAAGATTGTAAAATTCCTTCGTTATGATTATAATCATAAATAAAGATAATTCCTCTGTATGTGTTTATCACATTGATGAAACAACATTGGATTACTTTGGTTTTCACTAATTGTACATAATCACTGGGTAGGCAATATAGAAATACCCAGTTTTCTTGAGACAAAACAATGCAATGAAGTTTCTATCAGTGCCAGTAGATGGTGTTTGCTCAATGGTCAAAATTAATTGTTGCAAATTAATTAAATGAGAAATATTGTGAATGAATTTCAGATAAAATGGCAAAAAAAAAAGTTTCTTTCTACAATAATTTGGCAAATCAAGCCTTGGGGAAATTTTTGGTTACTGTTTTTACTTGTGGTATCATACAGAAAATCTTATTAATCATGATACACAACCTTGATGATGTGACAAATTGCAGTGGGATAAATTTTCTGAAGTATTAGGCCTTGTAAAACATTTCAGTAAGGTCAAAATTTCTGGAAAACATCTAAAAAATGAGAAATTAAATTGTGGCATAAATCACATCTGGTTTGTATATGCAGTTCTGGAAACAAGCCATTATCATCTTCTATTTAGTTTGTTTTCGGTATTCTATTAATCAGCTTGTATTTCAACATGTAACTTTATTTCAGCTCTCTTGGTTCAGACAATCTCTGAATTGTTGAAATTGGAAGGGACCTCGAGAGATTGTTTCGTCCAACCCTTCTGCTTCCAGCAGGGTTACCTAGAGCAGGTTGCTCAAGACTGTGTCCAGTGTGGGTTTTGAATATTTCCAAGGATGGAGATTCCACAGTCTCTCTGGGCAACCTGTTCTGGTGTTTGATCACCCTCACAGTCAAATGTGGTTTGGTTTTTTTTTCTTATGTTTGATTGAAATTCCATGTATTTCAGTTAATGTCATTTGCTCTTGTCCTGTCATTGGGTATCACTGAGAAGAGTCTGGCTCTGTTTTCTTTACTCTTAAAGAAGGCTTCATCAGATATTTGTACATGTTGATAAGATCCTGCTGAGCCTTCTCTTTTCCAGACAAAACAGTCCCTGCTCTCTCAGCCCTCCTTATATGACAGGGCTCCAGTCTCTTAATCATCTTTGTGGCCCTTCACTGGTCTCACTCCTGTATGTCTATGTCTCCATGCTGAAGACACATTTCCTAATGCAGCCTGGGATGCTGCTGACCTTCTTTACTACAAGGGCACATTGCTGGCTTATAGTCAACTTGTACACCAGGACCCTCAGGTCCTTTTCTGCAAAGCTGCTTTCCAGCTCCAGCCAGTTGCACACTAAGGAATCACTCAAGTGCAAGCTTGTATCATTTTGTTATTCCAAAAGTAAGTGAGTAATTTTAAATAACAAAACTTTCCACACGCAGTGATACTTAGTGACTTTATTTGTATTAAAATGTTGCCAGATAGGCCTTTATGTAAATATCTGTCACTTGAATTAATAGTGTTTATACTGAATATAGCAGACTTAAGAGTTTGATCTTCAAGAAGCTAAGTCCTCATTTTTCATAAGCCAATTATTATATGGTTTAAATTTTCAGCATCTCTTAGATTATTAGCTGGACAATTGAGAGTATCGTATTTCAAGAATCAGAGAATCAGATCCTTTTTTTTTTTTTAAGGGCTAGATGGAATTTGCTAATGGCTTTTTGAAGCACTTTGCCATTAGTTTTGCCTTCTCTGATTTCTACTGAATAGCCAGAAATTTGGTTTTGATATGGACAAAAATCTGTATCACTAGCATGTTTGCAGGAGAGCACAACATGTTGCTCTCTCTAGTTTCTCTTTTAAGGATGAATGGAGGAAATTCAGCTCTGAATTAAGTGTTGTCTAATTTGAATAGCCTATTAGCTATATTTACATAACAAGGCTTTTTCAAAGGAGCAGAATTTTACACTAAAACCTGGCTTCATATTTTTTTGTGGAGAGGAAGGGAAAAATTTCACAGCAGTGAAATTTCTAGACTAAAACCAGTGGAGTACCTTAAGCCTTGGTAAGGCCTCAAAGCATGCTTCTTTTTCTACACCATTGTATCAGAAATATGTAGATCAACTAATGAGAGAGTCTGGAGCAAAACAGGAATAGTGAAAAGTTTAGGAAAATTCTTGTGACAGGTAAATTAAGGAATGAGGAGTGGTTGTTGGAAAAGGATTTGTTTAGCCTGGGAAAGAAACAAAAGAACCCACCTTGTGATATAGGGAGGAAACACATGGGACCATTCCAATATGTAAATAGAAGGGTAACCAAAGGTCATCTCCATGGTGTTTGAAGAAACTGTAAAATCTGTATAATTTACAACTTTGCAGATTTAGTTTGGATCTTAAGGAAAGTTTGATTGCTGTGACAGTGGTGAAATATTGGAAAAGATAACCGAGAATGGCTGTGGAATTTCCTGCAAAAGGAGCTTTGAAGAAAATAAAATACCTGGTATCAGTTGCACCTATACTTGGTGATACTCTGGTTGGTAGGATGTTGGATTATCTGATTATTTTGTCTTCTGTAATGTAAAGGTGACTGTGTGGCCTGGGACACTGAAAGGAAATGAAGACCAGTTTATTGCTTTGAGGATCTAAGCCTGCAGAGCAGCAAGGGTATCTATAGGATTTCAATCTTACAAAAATATTTTCTGCCTTAAAAATACTCTTGATAAAATGTTGACTTTTAATACCCTCACCTTTTTGTAATAAAGTTTATTATTTATGATGATATACTCAGATACTCTCAAAAGACTGAAATGGATCCAAGAGCAAGGAAGATGTGTGATCCTTTCTGGCCCAGGGCAAACTCTCTTCATAACATGTTGCTCTGCAGTTCAAGGTCACAATTACTCAGAAGAGTTTAGTCTTTTAGTGTAGCTGATCAGTGAGAATTTTTTTTATTTTTATTTTTTTTTAATCCAGAGGCTGTGGGTAGGCACACAGGAATGCTTCTAAGGATTTGATGTTAGCGTTTTATAGCTTGTCTGAAAATGAATAACTAAATCCAACAAATATGTAGTACCAACAGGTAGAAAATTCCTTCTTTCCCTTATTGTGTTGCAAGTCAGTTCTATCATCTCATGACAAAAGGCTGGAGCCGTTTGTAAGAAGTAGATTTAACAACACAGGTTTGCACATCTATGTTATAATCTGCTTTTGAGTCAAATTCTTTTGTCTCTGCCATATTAAAAAACAAAACCAAACCAAAAACTTTTTTAATTGATTGGTTTGGTTTGGTTTTGGATTCTGTTATGCTTGATGTCCCATACCTGAGCTTATTAAAGGGATGGGGGGAAGATAGTGGTTTGACAAAGAGTGTAACAGATTGTTGCCTCACCCAGCAATTTTTCTCCAAGCAAGTGCTCATTGATAAAGGACATTTGAATACCACTGGCTGGTATTCGACACTCCTATGTGCCACACTGCATCTTTCTTTCTCAATGAATTGTTTCTGCTTTTGTGTGCTGAGTAATCAAAAGGCATCAGGTTAAACATCAGGGTGAAAAAGGCCTGCAAATTGACCGCTGCTTCTGGTTGATTCCTGGCAGTCTTTGCTGCTTTCTAGCTCTGTTTTGGGGAAGATTGTCCCCATCTGCTCTAAATTCCATTAGTTTTCATAGGGCAGTATCTCAAAGTTTGTTTTGTGCAAGTGTAAGAAAAGTCTTTCACCTGAAGGTTCGGAGCAGATGTCAGGCATAATCAGGCATGTCTAGAAAACCATGCTTCTAAAATATGTTTTAAGTTCTGTAGTTTATTCTCTGCTGCCCTGCTTGCTTAAATCTTGCATTAATTTTGATAACGTACTCAATTCATATCTCTGCATGAACTCATAAGTCTGTGAGGCCAGTGAAACTTCTGTTATCACAGAACCCCAGAACCAATGTCCTTTTTTAATTTCTATTCATGTCTATTCATTTCTTTTCTGATTCAAGGCAGGGACTGATGCTACTGCTAGTATTTTCCTTGTCTTCCATAGATAGTAATATGAAATGTTCCTCCCCTGGACACTTGAAATTAGTCTAAAGAATGTGCTTCAGAGAATAATCATATGGTGTTTCCATGGGCTGAAAAGAATTATTGCAATAGATCTTCTCAGTTTCTCATTCCTGTGGTTTTTTAGACATGTAAATTTATGTTTATTTTGAAAATTATATTTAATATTCATGTTACAGCACTGTATGTTATGCTGCATCTAAAGAGCAAACTGTTACTTGGTTGCTTAAGTTACAATTTACTAACCATGATTGTGTCTCTGAAAAATAATTTACTGTCTATGCAGCAGCAATGAAATACTTTTATTGACACCATTATACTTGCATACACATTCTTTCATAATGACTTGGATCTGAACTTAAGAAATATGGGTAAAAAAATTTAGATGAGCATTTAATTGCAGCTTAGATTCCAGTAGCTTTCACTGGGAACAAGTTCTCAGGAAATCTATGCTGTGTTTATTTTCACCACCTACTGTATGCAGTAAATTGGAGGTCAATTTGTGTAATGAAACTGTATAGATCACATTTATGGAATGCTCAGTTTCACGTCTCTGTTTTTACAAACTCATACCGTGCTGCTTGATGTGGTTCCAGTATTGCTGTGAGGACATTTTCTTAAATTACACTTTAAATTCTTTTAAAAACCACACCAATATATAATTGACATGCAGGTTAGAACTTTTCTTTAGTTTTCATCCTTTTCCTCTTTTCAAATGAATCTCTGCATTTTGTTTCATCCCAAAGCATCTGACAATGCATCTGCAAATATTTCATCCTGTGCTTGCTTTCCCTGTAGACAGATTAGTTGTGCACACTGAATTAACAGCATTCTTCCTTGCCACTGGACAAATTTACAAATCTATCTAATATAAAAGAGGAGACAACTCAGATGAGTTTTTAAAAATACCAGGTACCATATAGCTGTTATCAAAACATGGCTTGCACAGAAGATTGCCTTTCAGAGTGGAGTTGAACGTACAATCAGTGTCTTACCTTCTGCTTTTCAAGCTATAGATGCAAATAAAGATGTGACCTCTTTTCCTTTTTTTCCTCCCTTTTCCCCTGACAGCTTGACAAATTGTAGCTTTTGGGGCACCCCAGCGGTTGATGAGTCACTTTTGCTTAAAAATAGAATTCCTTGCAGCAAGGACACCCATTCCACTTTTGACGCATGTGTCGTTTCTGACAGAGTCACAGGGCCAACTATGCCATGTTAATTAAGCAACTAGGAAAAAAAAAAAAAAAAGCGCTCTCTTCAGTAAATACCAGATCTGGAATCCAACAACACTGAAGAAAAGAAAAAGGAAATCCCGTATACGTGAACATGAATCCCTGCATGCTTCCCCCACTTCCCCATACTTTGCTGACCTTTTGAGCATTTTTTAGATAGTTGGTGCAATTTAATGAACATCACTATCCCACCTTTCTCTCTCTCTCTTTTTTTTTTTCCCTCCTTTTTTAAAACCCTCTGAGACCTGACAGAATACCAGCTTCACAAAGGGAATTTTATGATCTGATTAGTGTGTACAGAAGAAAAGCTGTGATTGGAGCATTACAATAATGTTATCCTGTTATTTGTGAGACACTTGAAATATGCACAGGAAGAGTGCTGCAAGAGAACAGTGATCAAATGATCAGCTGTATTCTGCATAAGCTACACATGATAGGGTACCCTATACAAGCCCCAATAAGATAGAAAGCATAAAATACAAAAATGGCAATTTGTTGCACTGTAGTAGATCTTGCTCACTTTAACACTCATAAAGTTTTTATTACTCTTATCAGACCTAGTGCAATTGGAGGAAGTGGGCCAGACGTTGTTCTTTAGCAAAATTGTTAGCTTCTGGCATATTTATTCATCTGGTACTGATGGGAATTATTTGGCCTCAAAAATGAGAGCCAGCCACTTGTCTGGAACAATTTGGTGGCACATAAAACCATATCAATGCATTGTTTTTTCTCAAGATTTGCAGACTGGTTTTATCACAGGATCTGCACCTTGATAAGCATTAGAAATAGTGGGTTCTATGCAAGCTGGTTTCATTGCAACATCCATAAAATAATTCATTCTTGCAATCCAGAAAATTGCAGAAATTTGCTAGAGACAGTGTGATACCTGTAAGATTCATTAGATAATGCGAGTCTGATAGTCTGATGCTAATAGCCCTAAAGGATACTTGCATCAGCCATGTGTTCTTGTTACCCTTTTGAATTTAATGTTTTCTCAAAACAAAGGAATTTTCTATTCACATGTAATTATTTAAATTTCTATTAATTATACTCCATCTCTACTGAAAAAGATTAACATTTTTCAACAAAGATGGCTCAGTTTCTCTCTATTCCTATGAGCAAATGGAATTATAAGAATAGAATTATACTGAATATATGAAATATGTTTTGTTATTATTTATATTTATACTATTAAACAGTATTCATTCTGAGTAAGAGTCCACTTAATGTAACTGAACTCAGATAACTAGTTCTGTTATTCAGTCATATTAGTCAAAACACTCTTACGTGACTTAGATTTTAAAAAATAGAAGGCGGTACTGAAGTTAACAGTTGGTATACTATTATTTACAGAATATCGATTCTTCACTGCATGTAATCTTTCTATATAATACTAATGCTTAGAAAATTTCTTGTAAAGCTCTTTAACTTAATTTTAACCTTGATTTTTCTCAACTTATATTTGAAATTTGTGTTCAGTGGCATGCATTATGTTATCAACATAAAATTCAAGTGAGAAATAATTAGGATCCATAAACTTGTATCAGAGTAAAAAAAAATAAATTAAAAAACCCACCTATTCTGAGTAACAGTCAGATTATCAGTCACTCTGTATAAAGCTCTATAACACTTTTACAATATTACACTTTTACTGTAGATCTGAAGTGTTGCAAACCTTTTGTGTAAAATAAAGAGAGTAGAATAAAAGTGAAAAAAAACCCAGTGAAAGTAACTTCAGGATAGCCTTGGCTTGTGTTAATTAAAATTAATTTGTAACAGGGTAGTGGGGAAATTCTTTGAACTGTGAACTCTAACTGGAGGAAACATCAGCTGAAATGGATTTTATTGTTTACTGATTTTGAAAATTTTATAAAGAATAAATAAAGCTAAGAATTAAATTCCTCCTGTCTGCTATTGGTGATTGCTTATCTATTATAAAATTATGGCATATTTCACATTTTTCATTTCATGCTTAAATGCATATGAAGATATTGTGATATCCTAGGTTAAGGATTTCTTAAATAGGTTGGATTTTTTTAATTACTGTGGTTGTAGACTGGGAAAAAGGCTAAATGAGATTGTGAAATACCACTGGTTTTGGAATTAAAGCCATAGGGCCTATTGTGATCATTTTGCCACATTTCTTAATATAGCAGTTCCTATGGTATTTTGCTTTAAATGTATCTTCTGATCAGAAAGATATTCAGACTTAATTTTAAAGATGTGATGTGATACAAAGTCTTCCATTTACTTAGAGATCTAATTGCAGTGGTTAACTGACCTTGCTGTTAAAAATGTTAACTTTCAATCCAAACATTTGGCTTCATCTTCCACTTACCTCCTTTTTTCCTGTTAGTGATCCTTCCACTGTAATATTTTGTAGAGATATCTCTAGGCATGTGCAAAATACATTTTAATCCCCTCTTTCTTTATATTAACTGAATTTGCTAAGCTCATTTTCAGTTTCTTAAAATAGTACAAGTTTCTGGACTGAATCATTGTAGCAGCTCTTTTTTCTGAACTCTTTGGCACTTCCATTTAATTTCTAACATTTCAGTTCAAGCATTTTACAGCCCAAACTGGATACTACTGGGCATTAATATTTCAGTGATTCTGAATACTTCATTTGAATGAAAACTCTGCATTTTCTTATTCTCCTCTGGTTATTTATGAAAGGCATGATAGCTATTTATGAAAGGCAAAGTTAATGTAGTGCTCTCTGTTTTTACTGCTGCCCATTTAGCCAAAACAAAACCAATATCATGCTATTAGTTGTGAAGAAAACTTCCTTTAGTTTGCATTGTAGAAGCTGTTTATTATTTGAACTGAAGCCCAGGATTCAACTTCTTTCAAACTGGTAAGCCTGTCTTCAGCGATAGCTATATGCATGCTCACGTGCTATGTGTGTAGGTCAGCACAGTGTACAACTGGAATAAATTGCAAATAAATCAGATTCTAATGCCTGACCTCTTAAGCGATGCTTGTCAGAATAAGAAATCACTTGTCTATAAATAAAAAAAAGAAAATTGCAAACATGAAAACAAAAGCTGTGTATATATTACATAATACTTTATTTTTGTGTGTATGTATGGAAATCCCATTTCTGAAAATGTGTTCTTAAAAGCTGAATTGATCTGAATAGTCTGTGTGCATAGGTCAGCACAGTACTTCACTGTACCTGCTTATGTATTCTGTTTGTTCTCCCAGTTTGTCTCCGAACTCCAATGATGTACAGTATACGAAGAAAAAGGTACAAAGACTTTAATGAATAGAATAAAGAATTTGTCTTTCTATTTTCCCTGGATAGTTTCACTGCAGTAGCATTAGTTAGTGACTGCTTGTAAAAGCCTGTAAAAGAGAAAGGAGCAGAATAGTAGTACACTATAAACCATTAGAAAGAGGCATTATTCTTCTTGGATGTGGATTTTCTTTTTTAGAATAAATTCATAGTCATGTAATCATAAAATACGATCAGTAAGTTCAGGATATTTTCTACTGCTGGACTGTACACTCTGTAAATAAATCATCTTTTTATTAAACTTCAGAAAGATAAATATAATTTCATACAATTCATCACTGAATATAATACGGAAAATATGGGATGTAGTCTAATTAATATAAAGTGTTGTTTGGAATATGTGTGGTGCGTGGGTTGGTTTTTTGGGGGGGGGTTTCTTTCCCTTTTTTTTTTTTTTTTTTTTAATGTTCTCCAAACACTGTTGCTAAGTCACAGGGTTGTGAACACTGACAGGATATATTTTCCAGGACATAAATGGAAATGAGTCTATATTCCACTTAAACTACAGAATTCCTTAAGCAGGAGGGAAGTACTTGTTTCTGTTTTTTGTCAACCTAATTTTTAAACAAAGATGTGTAGAATTAGCTGGCTTTGAAACAAAGTTGAAGGTTTTTTTTTAATGCAGTGATGCTGTTATTAAGTAGGTATGGCAGCACTGAAATACACAAAATGCAGATAGAATAAATATTTCTCAAAACAGATTAGAAAGTGTAATTATTCAGAAAATGTTATATACATTTCTGTAATGGACGTCAACCCAAGAATTTGGGTTTTTTTCAAAGACAAAGTGCACATTCTCTGTCTGACTATCCAGAAACTAAGATTTCCAAATCAGTCTGGATTCTGTCTTTCTTGCAGTTGTCATTAACACTAAAGCTTTTACAAATGAATTCTAAATGATATTTTGATGAGGTATGCTGCCAGAACTGTAGAATAAGCAAAGTTATTCGCCTACATATATGTTGGTGACCTTCTCCATGGAATACATGCCATTTAGTGAGACCATGTATTGGAAGACATACTGAGGTAGTAAAAGGCTCTGTCTTTGCATAACAGCTTTTCTGTTAGTAATTTATTCATGTATTTTTTCCTTATCATATTGCAAGTGAATTGTCCACAAAACAGTTTCTTTTTATTTAACTTACAGAAGTCAGTGAAAATTGACAAGGGATGAAATTGAGTTTCTGTCATTGATTATTTCTTTTCAGTTTCAAATGATTTGGGAGTGAACTTTCCCAGCTTTTTAACAAGAGAAGTTTTTTAAGCCTTCCCCTTGCCCCCAGCTCATCATAGCAGCTTTATATTCTGTGTCAATGGATTTGGTAGCATCTGTGTAAGGACAGCCAGGACTGTATCAAATGTAAATCCCCATTCTTCAAAGAATTTTTACATCATCCACTTCAGAGACAAGAGCGTATGGCAGATTCATCAACACAAAGGAGAACAAGGGTACTAGATGAGCTTCATAGGGATTAGTGGGATTTTTAAAGGTAGCAGGGGATTTAGGAGAAAGTCTGTTTAATTCTTCTCTCATACCTATGCAAGTCTGGAGCAACTTTACTGAAGCCAAAAATGTTGCATAGTGTACAACTGGAATAAATTGCAAATAAATCAGATTCTAATGCCTGACCTCTTAAGCGATGCTTGTCAGAATAAGAAATCACTTGTCTATAAATAAAAAAAAGAAAATTGCAAACATGAAAACAAAAGCTGTGTCTATGTTAGCAAGTAGGTGTCCAAAAGTAGTACTTGCTCTTTGACTAAAACAGTTGGTGTTAAGGAGCCTATGTCCATGCTGTACCTTGAAGGGAGTTTACTTCAGACTAGATCTAGTTGACTGCCAGTGAGTGAAGATTCCTTAGCAATTGTGGGCTATTAAGTGTGTCCCTGGAGCACATCTTCCTACCTAGTTTCATCATAAAGGAGTCTGCTTTGTGTGCTCTGATGCTGTTCTGCAATAGAAACTGAAATTCAGTAAGCAGGCATGGTCAGGAGATGAACTTCAGAAACATGGTTTTGATCCAAACTAAAATGCTAGTATATATACACTGTAAGAGCTTTCAGACCCCTTCTACTATAAGGTGAGCAGAAACTACTGAATAATGCACAAATATTGACAGGATATAGGAAACAGTTTTTAATACCTCATTAGCATGGAGAAAATCAGCACACTTTGTTGCCGACATTTTCCCCTTAAACTTCACAGAACTCAGAATTTCCACACTTTCTTAATGAGTCTCACAATTATGGCTTTGACAGTAGGATGAACAGCTAGTCATCACTTGAAAAATACTATAGCTTCTCTTAATAAAGATTCATAGAATTACTTTTTTGTTTATATTTTTAAAGAATCTCATCTGTTGTTACTTCATGGACCAAATTGACAATCCCCCCCCCCTTTTTTTTTTTTAACTTTAGGACCATATGACATAGTTTTAACACAGAGCCAGAAATTGACACTACATTACTTGAAATTAAGGCCACCTTTGCTGAAATGATTTTCACATCTTAGTTGAATACACTTAGCGAGATGTCATAGAATTACTTGTGGTATGATAATCGATCTTATTTTACTATTCCCAGCCTAGTAATGAATCACAGAAAACGCAGAGATCTGGACTGTAGTTTAGCTCTGTGTCAAACTTCTGTTATTACCATGTGCAAGCTGCTTATAGCCTGTTTTTCAGAGGTGCCAAATATCTGTAGCTTCTGTTGACTTCATTGGAAAAAGTTATGGTAGAAAATCTAGCTTCCAGCCCTGGTCTGTGGGTTTGGTTGTTCTGATTTATTTTTTTTTCCTGGATTTTTATGATTTATATTATTCATCTTGTAATTGGGATATGAAGTAAATAGGATAAGACTGTGAGACTTCGGAGAGGGACATCTAAATTCTGTACCTCAGTCCTGATGTGTGATCTGAGAGTTGAAGAAAACCTAATTTCTGTGTCTTAATTTCTGTAATGCAGTGAGAGCTTAGAGTAAGACTTACTCATTTCTATAGTTTGATGTTGCTGAATGAAAGACACAACATGGAAAAAGCAATGCAGCAATAAGAAATTGTAATTAGAAAATAAATTGATATCAATACAGAAATAATTGTGTTTGGGGGGGGTTGTAACGTTTAGATTAAAAGTGGGAACAACAACAACAAAAAATCACTGGAACATCTTGATGTGAGTCAGTGAAGTCAAACTTCCCTTTCCTATGGTTACTCAGGCACTAATAATGCTGGGACTTCCCAAAGAACTGAAGGGAATCCATTTTATATTCCTCATCGTGATTCTGCATACATATCCGTTGTTGCTTCCTTCTCTGTTTTTGTAGTGATATGAAACTTCCCTTGATTTTAGTCTCTAAGACAATACAGAAAAGAAGTGTTAGAGTATTTAAGATCTTGCTGCAAGTACTATGCAGTAACGTAACACCAGCTGGCACTAGTTATAGCTAGTGCTGTATTGTCACCTGAAATATTACATTACAAAGAGTAATGATATGGTAGGAAGGGGGACACAAAAAAGATTTTTCTGATCTCTTGAAGACTGACTTGAGAGAAATGTCTGTGACAAACATGTACATTTCTTCAAAAACTGAGATGTTTATTGGTCTCTGCCAGATGCTGCGCTGTGTCCCCCTTCTTCCCCTTTATTCAACCATATGATTGCATCTTGTATTTCCTTGTCAAAAATAGGAGTTTGGACATAATTTTTAGAGGATTTTTTTTTCCCTCTGATATCTTCTTTTTCTTAATCACACTCTACTATCTACCTTACCTGATACTTCAGAATTAATCACATAAGTATGTGAGCCTGATTATCCGAAGCTTCTTGGTTTTTGGAAAATGAGTAATGGCTACTCTTTTTTTCTATAAAGTAATAAGGGACTTAAATTTTCCAGGGTCTAGCAATGTCAGTCATATGTCACCTGCAATATTCATTTAGGTAAAATCAAAATTCAAGTAAGTAATCTACAACAGATTGACTTTCTATACAGATACAATTTACATGAGGTACATTGATGAGAAGAGTGAATAAGAATCTCATCAAAATCTTATCTATCCCAAATATGGCTATCATATATGTATTTACATATAGCTTTTACATCTTATTTACAGATATAAGTAGTATCAATGACAAATAGCTGATAAATATTCATGCTGGCATCAGTGAATACATGAAAATGAAGTATTTAAAAGTTACCTCAGACATCTTACATTCATGATGAATTCTTTATCAGAAGTTAAGAAATTAACCACATCTGCTAGATCAGCTTAAGGGGAGACTTTACCACACTGAATTCTTCATGGCTGATTTTGCAGAGATGTGAAACTTCATCTCTGTGTGGTTTAAAACCTAGAAAACTATTCATCTCTAAAGAATGCATAATTTTTTAATATGGTGTCAATACACTACATAAAACAATGTGCAGTGTGCTTTACATCGTATTTTTATTGAGTTGTTTTTCCTCTGTATGCTTAAGTCTAAGTGTAATGTACAGTCTCTCATTTACCAACACTAGATTGTTCAGGCTGAAAAGAATGGGGAAGAATAACAAATTTATAATGTTTAGTTAAGACAAAATGTTTTGCTCAGCAAAACATGGCATTGAACCAAGATATGTAATCATCCAAATGCTTAAATAAAAATTGGTTTGATTTAATCTTTACATCCCTATGGTGCTAGTTGCAGACTCATGGCACCAGCAGGGTCTGCAGTAACTTGGGTTCACTCCAAAGGTGGGACAGATGTTTACACATCTGTGTTTCCCAGGAGGTTTTCCTGTAGAAAGTCAGATTTAAGTTTTAGTAAGGATGGCATAGGAACCCCGTTGGCACTGTTGGAGAGGCACACACTAGTTCATTAGCAACTTTGCTAGCCTCTGCCTATGCTCGTTGTAGTGCTCCTTTGTGGCTCTAACAGTCCAGGATCCAGGCTTCCTGCCATGTCAGGCATCATATGAGCTTTGCCTGACCACAGACTTGTTTCTATGTAACTCAGGATCAAAATGCAATGTACTTGCTTCACTTTGCCAAAACTAGTGATTTTGGGGGAAGTGGTGGGATCTTCTGTGGGTTAGGAACAGGTGAATTCCTGTAGATTACTGTCCTGGTTTCAGCTGGGATAGAGTTAATTTTTATCCTAGTAACTGGTACAGCGTGTTTTGGATTTAGTGTGAGAATAATGTTGATAACACACTGATGTTTCAGTTGTTGCTAAGTAGCGCTTATCCTGAGTTAAGGATTTTTCAGTTTCCCATGCTCTGCCAGCAAGCAGGTATACAAGAATGAAGAAAAATATTGTATTTTTTTTATTATTTTAGTTATTAAACTGTTCTTATCTCAGCCCCCCCAATAATAATAATACAAATATAATAACAATAATAATAATTGTAATGGAAAGGAATACAACAAAGAGAGAAAAATTAGACCCAAGCAAAGACAAGAGATGCACAATGCAATTGCTCACCACCTGCTCACCAATGCCCAAGCAGTGATCCGCCCTTCCCAGCCAACCCCTCCCAGTTTATATACCGAGCATAACATTCTGTGGTATGGAATATCCCTTTGGCTAGTTCAGGTCAGCTGTCCTGGCCATGCTCCCTCCCATCTTCTTGTGCACCTGCTTGCTGGCAGAGCATGGGAAACTGAAAAATCCTTAACTTAGGGTAAGCGCTACTTAGCAACAACTAAAACATCAGTGGGTTATCAGCATTATTCTCACACTAAATCCAAAACACACTGCACCAGTTACTAGGATGAAAATTAACTCTATCCCAGCCGAAACTAGGGCAATTACCTGAATAATCGTTCTTTTTCCTCTGAGCTTTGGTTTTAGCAGGCCAAGTAATACTGAATTTCAAATTCCTAGTTGAAATAAGCTTCTTCCAGCTGGCTGAAGATGAGCTTTGAGTTCCAGTAATATGAATCCCTCTACGGACTTTAAACTGGTCCAAGCTGCAGTGTTAAGACACCTTGTGGTTACTGTGCCAACCCTCGTTGGACAGGGTTCCCATCTTGGTATGAGGTTCAGGGAAACTGTTGCTGATCACAGCAGAATCTAGCCACCCTGGACTGCTTGTTTTTATAAGAAATTACGTATTTTTAGATACAGAATTCAGAAAGTTGATAGCAAGTTAGTTTCTTTTATTGGCTTGGTGAGATGTTTTCCTGCTGGTCCTTTTTTTCTACAATAGAAATTCTTGTTTGAACTGGCAACAAGGTACCATCAAGGCAGTCCATGCTGGTATTAAGATTCAGATGAGTTGTCTCATACTGTGATTTGTGAAGATGATTATGATCGTATCAAAGTTGGTGTTTGTGAGAGTTGGATTATTAGATTAATTGCTGATCTAAACTCTATGCTCCTTAAGTGATAGAACTCAGCTTTTTTTTTTTTCTTGTAACTTTATAAAACTCAAAACTTTTGTAATGAAATTTCTATTGTCACTGACTGATACAGTGGTCTATGCAAAAGAGGAAAGAAGATGCCATTTACTGAAGGTGAGTTTCCTAGGATAGTTGACAAATTGAATTGGCTAGGCCAATTCAGTGTACTGAGTGGGTCCCAATATAGTAGGCCTCATTTAACTAGCTACACAACAGTTAGATCTTTATTGCATGACATATTTTTCTCAATTTAATTCTAAACCGTGGCAAACCAGCACTACACAGAGCAAAATATTTTGAAGATGTCTGAACTCTGAGGTTGCTCCATTTCTTTCTGAAGTACTGTATTTGTAACCAGATTTGCACTATGATAATCTTTGGGGCAAGTTGTATATTTAATTTAAAAACTGAGAGTAAACAACCTGGCCCTCTTCCTTTCTAATTTCTTTGTCAAACTTCACTTCAGGTAGTTTCCACTTTACAAAGAATATCCTGGCAGGTACAATTTGTTTTTATGGAGATTGCTGTTTTTTTACTTGTTCTCAGCGCAGTTCGTATTGATGTTCCTCGTGACCTTGATTTTTCAAAAATTAAATAAATTGGCAGATCATGATACAGTTTTAGAACAAAAACTCAAATGATTTAGAAGGCTTAGTGATAACTTGGTGGACAAAAAGATGTACATCGTGTTTTATTATGAGCTTCTAGTGCATTCACATAAAAATTATTGAAAGAGTTAAGGTTGCTGAGGCATTCATTGTTATCACAAAACAAAGAGCATAAGAAGCATTCGCGTTGTTGGAATGATTTCTGTTAATATACACAGAAAGTATACGTTGATATTTTTTTTTTAACACCCCCCCCCCGAAATTATTTGCTCCTAAAGCAAATAAGATATATTTTCTTCTAAAATGAGCAACTCAACTTAATTGACTAAAAACAATGAAAATGAACACACCAGGAAATGTAAAGAAAGACAGGGAGTGATTCTTCCCACTATATAATATTCATGTTTGATTACTGGGTGTATTACTGTATGAATGTCCTCTTTTGGCAAAGGAAAAAGTTATCTTGCCAAGTTTAAAATGCCCGATAAGGTTTCAGGGTTGCAGATGACTCAAAAAAAAAAGAAATCTGTAGCAAAAGTCTTTTTGGAATGTTGAAGATAGAAGAGAGAGGAGTAGTCTTAAATCTGTGGGATATATGTAGTTGGTTGGGCTGGGGTTTGGGTTAGTGTCACAGTTTATTAGGTTTATTGTCATAATAAATCTGTTAGAATAGTTTATAAGCCCTATCATTTTATAGATATGAAACTTTTTTGAGCATATTATTATCTTAATGGTGAATTTGTTTGCCCTCTTAACAGTAATAAGAGTGTGCCTATAGAAAAGAGAGTAGGTGTGCCTGGGAGTGAATAAGGAGTAATAAATTAGAACTAGTAATGACTCAGAATATAGATTGAAGTGGAGGCCTGGTCTTTCTCTGTAAGCGTATGATTTCTTGATCAGAAATTGGCAGCCAAAATATCTAGTGTCAATATTATGCTGGACAGAATTTTGAAGTTTTAAAATTAAAATTTTAGTATGTATGTCTAGTGATCTGTTTGCATGTACAGATACTGTTTAGACAAGTAGGTAATGAAGTAAGTTTAGTGTTTCACTGGAAAAATGATATCAATGTCGTTCATTGTCATTGTATGATTGGTATTTTCTTACTGAAAAAAACCTCAGAATTTTTGTGTGCTTCATTTTCTTAAATATGAATACATATAAGTATGTATATGAATAAAGCTTACATATAAGATAAAATGAGCTACTTCCTGAAGTTCTAAAAAGTTTGGATGTGAGATGTTAGGTGCAGGTACCTACTGTTTATTTTCTTTAAATTTTTTTGAATCTTCAGTGAGCATGTTACATTTGTTTTGTTTTTAAAGTGCAGTTTGATTTTTTTTTTTAAGTCATATTTACAGTTGACTGGCAAACAAGTATATAGGATTATGCTTTCAAGGAGTATAACGTGTTTTATTTAGCACATACAATTTCATGAATCAAATGCTTGTTTTTCTCTCAATGTTAGCATTCAGCTCTTTTCATTGAGACTTCTACATAGTGCTTAGAAGGACTGCAGACAATTTTATAAAAGCACAAGCAAATACTACAAGGTAAATCAGAGTTCACAGTGTTTCATTTTTCATAATCCATGTCAGAGCAGTTACAATTTCCTCTTTGTCCCCCTAAAAACATAATAAAAAGTCTGGAAAAGGTTTTGGGGGTTTGCAGAGGGGTGGTGGTGGTTGGTGTGGGTTTTTTTTAAATATATATAAGTATTAAACTATGTGCCTGTTTCTTCAGTTTCTTGATATTATTCTGGCTAGCTCTTTGAACAATGTAGTATTCATTTTTCCCACTTACCACTTAAAATTAGACAACACAGGTGGTTAATATCTCTGGATATTAATCTCTGAGTGTTCTTGTCTTTAGAAATAATTAATTCAATTAAAAATATTATTCCTACTCAAAACCAGTAAATACTTTACTGTACTGGAATATTTGTGTAAAATTAATGACCCCCAGTGGTCATGTTGTAGAGTACCTGCTCTCTTTCACCACTTTTATTCCTAACAGTGATAGAAATGGAATTATTTTAGATGCAGCACCTTTGATAAATGATTTTCATACTAAGAAATTACTTTCAATATGAAATTGCAACAGGTCCTGAAATGTGTATTTTAACAGCTAAGAAGACTGCTACATGTAGAAGATAATGAAAAGACAACAAACATAGCTGGAAATTGTTTAGATAAGATCCATGTGTACAAAACCAAGATCTGCACTCAATTATGTTTAGGCGTTTCACAAAATTATATGTTTCTTCATGTTTTTAAGAGAGATTAACTTAAGATCCTTTTAAAGCAAAATGAAATGGCACCACGAGGACCTTGTAGTAATAGGCAAATAATTTTGATGTCTGCTTATCATAATGCGGTGTTAATGTTGTAAATTATAAAATATTATTCTCTTTGTTATCTATATTAATCAGAGACACAGAACCAAGCATTTTCTCTGCAAACACTCCCTCAAATGATACAAAAGGAATATTTTATGGTTTTGATTTTATTCAGATCAATAGGAATTGAAGGTTATTGGTACCTTAGAGGCTCAGATGCTACATACTGCATAAACAGATCTTTGCTTAGTAGCAATTTTTTTCCCCTACAGCAAGTTCATTAAATAGGTCTTTAATATCAGTATATATATATTATGCTACCTAAAGTATCACTGTTTGAAATACAAAATATGTATTAATATTTCTATTCTTTTTTTCCATGAGGGATTTATATTAAACTAAGCTTTTCAGCATGTAGTACATAGAGATATTCTCTTTTCTCTAGATGTGTATGTGTATGCATACATGTGTATATGTTTAAAATCTTATGCATTCTGTAGGTAGCCACTGAACACAAGTAAAGCAAAGAAGATTCACTCAGCCACTCAGCTCTAGATCAGATGCAGGCCTCAATCAAAAAGGGGAGGAATGATAAACCTCTTCAGGGTGATAACTTGCCCTCCTTTTCCAGGTAATAATGAGCCCCGTTTGTACTGAATTTTAATTTACTTCAGTGCTGGAAGTAGCAATAAGAAAAAATTGCAGGTTAGAAATACAGTTTTAAGCAGCAGATCAGATTCTTTAGCAAACCCAGGCTCAGTTTCTGATAAAAATGGAAGTGTCATTCATTGCTGCATTTTGCATACTGTCCTTAGGCTGCTTACTCCCACTCATGCCAGCTGCCAGATCTTTTCCAACCCGCACTCAGCATCTGATGTAGGTTTTTACATCAAATGCTGATAGAATGGAATATACTCTATGCGGACCTTAATCTGATTCAGGAGAATGATATCTGTTAACACAAAGGGAGACCACCTGAACTTGTGGAGTCTGAAAGAGATCCCGTTCAACATGAGGAAGGAATCATGATGTGATCACGATACAACTCACAAGGGATTCTCTAACATAAATTGAGTCAGTTCAAAGGAACTACTGTTGAAACACATTAGAGACAGAAATAACTTCTTTAAATCCATGTGTCTGAAAAGGCATTACAAGGAGAGGTGAAAGTTGGATGGAGAGATTGTATGGTATATGCAACAGAAACAAGCCCTGACACATTCTGTATGAGACATAAAAAACTATCAGAGGCCAACAGGAACAGAAAGAGGAAGAGGAGAAATTTAGGCCACTGTGTTCAAACAAATACATAGATCCACAATTTAACCAGAAAGTCAGAGAAGAAAAGGTGTTTCAAAAGGGGATGCATATGTATAATATCAATCCCACAGTTTAAGAAGAGTAAGTGGTGATCTAGTTTTGATTGTATATCACCTGTTAATTTATGTATTGCCAGTGGTGTGAGGAGGGAATCCTTTTACCTCTTTGCAGTAGCCCAGAAAAGAATAGCAAACCCTCCTTACCAGCTCATAGTCTTTCCACTGGGTATTTGAATTTTGTATATAAACAAAGAGGGCAACCTCGTTACTATGACTGGGGAGGAAGTCAGTGTTATTTGGCATGCTAAGATATAAAGTGAGTTCATTAGATTCATTTCTGTATGCTTTTTCCTGAAGAATATTTTCTGTGGTACAATTTTAGTTTTCATTACAGTTACCACAATTCTCTAGAGAGTCCTTTGACTTCAGGTCTCAGAGACACTGTTGATGTTATAGTCATGCTGTACCTCTTCTACACATTAAAGCGTTAGAGGACTTTGCTCAATCTAACAACCAAGTACTTTTCAGAAACTCTAAGAACAGAGAAAAAAGATTTCAAGAAGTTATAGCTATGGTTTACCTCAGCAGGAGTTTAGAAACCTTTTTTAAAGTATTTTCATAAAGTTATAGCGATTAAGGATGTAAACCAGCATTTTTAGTTCTTTCCTAGTCAATTGACCTCTGTATAAAGCCAACATCCATGCTGCTTATTTTCCTAACCCAAGTGACTTTAAACAGAGCTAAAAATAATCATTTTTCAATGTAAACAATTTTGTATTATTCTCTTCAGTGTTATCCTCATCTTTACTAAACTGAATTTATAGTATAGCAAAACCACATAAAATTAATCTACATTTAGTAGCATCAGAAGACAAAAAACTCTAGCCAGACCTACAGTGTTTATGTAAGCTTTAATAAGTGAGCTGTGGGAATTTTCTTTTACTACCCAGAGTTGTTACCATGCCTGTTGGGGCTATGTAGTGCACCACAGTATGCTGCTGCTATAGAAATGCTAAATACATATTTATAAAAGTGTAATAATAATTAATTTGTTATCCTCATAGCTCTCAATACATTTGCTTGATGGATTTGGAGTATCCAGATCTAGAATTGTGATTATGGCTCATCTTTAATTATTGGACTACTCTAGCCAAACTGATGGAACCTGACATCAGGCAGGGTAGGATCAGTGGCAACCCAAAGGAAAGTGATTGTGCTAGGAAGACATCAAAAGGAGGGGGGGAAGGTCTGATCTGCAGTCTTTATAAGCCAAGTGTGTTCAGACCCTAAGGATCTGTAGGTATTTTAGAGGAACATTTTGTTCCATGTTTAAAAAGGACTGTGATTTTTTTTTTCCAGGTGATACATAATATCATTCAAAAACTCCCAAAATGTAGAGATTTCTCTCCTTATTGGAAAAATATAATCTGTATAGGTATAATATAGACTAGACTTGCTAAACCTGGTTGTTACAAACTGTTTTGCTTAATGATTTAATTAATTGATTCCTTTGTTTTTCACAAGATCTTTGCACAAAATTTTCAGAAGTGCCTGATGGATAGCTTCCTTAGTTGGTAGTCTGCATTAAATATAAGGTTAGATCTGTTAAAACATGATGTAGAAAAAGAATTAAGTGACAGTTTATGAAGAGAGAGTTATTAAAAAAGTTGATTTTGTCTTATGTGAGATTGACAGTACTTAACCTTCAATTTCCTTTAAGGCTTTATATCAAAAAACAATTGAAGTCTGTGGTATTTTTTCCTAAGCTGTTAGACTGTTACAAGAATTTGCAGGGTTTTGCCAATTATTAAGTTGTGCTCTCACATTTCAGTAAACTTGACCTATTTCTTAGCTGAAAAAGATCCCCTTTTTTCCTCTGTCTCTCTTTTTAATGTGGTAGGCCTTGTCACCTTCAAAAAACCATACTAAGTAATACATAATGTTCATTAGAACTATGAAAGATTTACTATCAGGATGTGAGTGAGGAAAAAAGGGCTTTAACAGAAATGTGCCATTTTTCTTTTGGCTTTTTCACCTTTCAGTTAAATCTTGTTATCTAGGGCTACATCTTTTCTAACAAGAAAAAGGAAGGGAAAAGGAAAAAAAAAAGAGTGGAGGAATCAGATAAAATGCTTGTCCTTGCGCCCAAATCAGAACACATTATAAGAGAACCAGGCTGTAGTGGCCAAGGTTGGATGTCAAATGGCCCAAAATGTCCAGCACCTCCCAGTGTTTTCCAATACAGAGTTCCCATTCCCAAACTATCTTTCCCTGGCCACTTCCCTGATCTTATGCTCTGACATTTTTTTTGGTTTTCCCAGCATTTCCTACTGTTCCCAATCACTTCCCACCTGAAAGAAAGTGACCCATTTCCCCCAGTCGAGTTTAATTTGAAGCTGTCTGGAGCTTTGCGAAGAAATATATGAAGCAGTTGAAAGATATGTAATTGGTGACTAGAATATATACATGCATTAGTAGTCAAATTAGTTCTGTAAACCTCATTTTAATATTGAAGAATATTTACCATTTCAGACTATCAAAACCTGGTTATAGACAAAAGCTTTGATGTGGTCACTTGCAAAAAGGATGGGAACCTTAAGTGGACTCTGGCACATGTGAGATTTTTTTTTTATGATTTCTGCTTTAAAGCAATTCAGTAAAAACATGTAATCACTTTGGCAGTTACAATTTAAGTGAAGTCATGTGCAGCAAGAATAGAAACTAAATTCTTAAGAGCTGTAAGACCTTAAAGTTCGTGGCAATACATTTTATCTCTCCCTTCCTAATACAGTTGGGAGTCAAATCTGCTATACTTAGGTGCTTTTTACAAGAATTTTTATAGCAGCTGTCAGCATAGGGAATTATATATATATTTAATGAACAGATTTGTACTGAGAACATGGTACTGCAGATCTGTTTGCTGGCTAAAGTAATTATGCTAGTTCTTTTTATTTTTAAATGTTATTTTACAGGCTGTGTATTTTCAAGTGTTCTTCTACTTATAACACCTCTTTCTTGTTCTTTCTAAGATGGTAGCTGTCTGAGCTAAATGTCCCTTTTTTTCAAAAGTATTTGAATGGTGTTAATTTTATGGATGCATGAAATAAGAATTCACATACACATTTGGCAAGTAACTCCTATTTTTATAGGACATTTGTCTAAATGTTTCAATTTTCTCTATTTAATCCTTGAAAGAGAGGTTGAATGATATCTACGTATTTATCTATCCAGTTACTGTGTAATAATTTTAGTCATTGAAAATACTTGGGTCTGTCTGCCACTTATGAAAAGTGCCAGAATGAATATAACAGAAGTGCATTATGCATTCCAGCTCATATAGACAGAGCCACCCATTTATGTGCATACTTTAATGGACTCTGTCTAGTGTAAGACAGAAGCATCATAATGACCTAGGCAGTCATTTATTTTATTTATAATGCTGCCAAAGGGACTGCTGAACTTGCTGGGTTTATTTTCCTTAGACACTGGTATTTCTTGATTACCTTCAAAGAGATCGTGAAATGGCCTCCAAATGTTAAAAGTATTTGGCCAAATGCTGATCTCCTATATGTTCAGTCAAATGCATGTTCCTTCATTATTTTTCATTCACAGGGGCCCTCCATATGTGTATTATGACTCTTTTTTTTTTTTTAATGTTAATTTTGTAATAATTCTTTTCAGCAAAGAATATGCTTTATCCCTTGAAGTACTTTACAGGTTAATTGAATCATAGAGTTCTACAATCTTATCCAATATGTAAAAAATCTGTATTTTCTTTGAGTTTTTGTTCTTGCTTCATTGCTTTAAGCAACGCTGGTTGAAACATGAATCCCTGAAACTGCACATTAATGAATCATTGTTTAACGTGGTAATAATTTCCTTAGGTCCTTTTATTTGAGTGTAGTGCAGTGCCATTCTTTATATGTAAAGTGTATATCATTTAAAATGAGATCAACATCTATTGTTAAATAATTCATAATAATATTGATCAGTCATACCAAGACTGCAAACTCTTTACTCATGTAAGTACTTGTCAAAAGGTTACCATTTTAAACTAAACACCATTCTTCAGTTTCTCAAAACTGTTAGACAGCCTTTGACAAATTACATCAGAGAACTGGCAAGTAATTGATTGTGTATCACACTGTGCACTAGAATTTATTTATGAATGGTTCCTTTTGGCTGATGTAGCCACTAAAAATTTAGTCTTTTCACTGTATTAGAGAGTGGAATCATTCTAAACTAGGATTCTGCTCTGGTGGGAATATCTTTCTTTTATGTGAACAGAATACTTTCAGAGAAGTGCTACTTTCTGAAAAGAAAAGAAATAAGAGCTGACCATATTAAGTGATCTGAATGCAGCTGAACAAATAGCTGTGTCCATTTCAAAACAATACTGGCTAAGGCCTCTTATAGTTTTTGATGGGTTCAATGTATTAGCTTCCTGACTTGAATGTCTCAGACTGTGATCACTTATGTTAATGTTTTGTCGATCACTTGTGGTCTGGCATATATGCAAATTTAGTACTAAGTATATTCAGAAAAATTTTAAATAGATTGGAAGTTATTGGTTCCATTCATAAGAGGATTAGATGAACACATTTGTTTAAATAAATCAGAATTTCCATGCATTTGATAGATATATGGGTAGGGCACACAGATGTTTTTAATCTGCGAACACGCACTATCTCTTGGAAGTTCAATATCTGTGGTCTGGAAATCATACTGGAACATTTTCTTATATGTGTGCAAGCACTATAGTGTAGCACATGGTGGATTTCACAGTTTGCCATAAGCTTTGGTGGTTTAACGTTAACACTACAGTTAAAGCGCCAAAGAGTCTAGCCAGGGATATAAGAGGTCACCATCTCCAGCTGCCAAAGAACTGTTGATATATTCATGGGCAGGTAGGAAGGAACTGTCAGTGGTCTGGTTTAGGGGCCTTTTTTTTCTCCTTTTTTTTTTTTTTCTCCAATCAAACCTCTTTCCAAAAGCAAGTTGAATCAGTGAACACTGAAGCAAACTCCCAAAGCAGCTAGTGCATTTACAGTGTCAGAATGGCTATAATGGACTTGCCTGCATAGTATACATGCTATATATCCTTGCAAGTAAATCTGTCAACTGTAGAATGCACGCGTTGGCTCTTCTTGACATGTTACACATGATGACATCTGTTGACACTTAAAGTATTGTTAACAGCAGAGATGAGAAAAACATGGCAAGTGATGGCAGTCGGGGCTGCCAGCAACTCAGATTGTATTACATGGCAGGCTTGGACATCTCTGTAGGGTGTCAAAATATAGGTAACTTGACAAAGCTGAGGAGTTTGTGGGTAGAGAACTGAAGGATTTTTGACTGCTGAATTAAGGGCAGATGTTTTACAGTGAGAACTTCAAAGCTATGGACTTACAGCAAAGCTGTCTACTGTGATAATGGTGATGTGCATCCTGTTGTTCTTGGGGAACCTTTCAGGCTTCCATTAGCTCACTGGCTGGCACTGAGAACATTGTTATCAAGAGAACTCAGTTATTCCACAAATTCAGTAAGCTGTCACTGTGATGGTATATCACTCTCTAAGCTTTCAGGCAATCCTAATATGTAAAATGTTAATAAGGGAAAAAGTTGACAGAAAAGGAAAGATGCCCCAACCATTGGCTAATTTCTTTGTAATTGATTTCTATTAACGCATGTTGATAATGATGTGTTTGACCCTAAAAGTAGGAGGATGCTACTAAAAATTGGTAGTTAAAGGTCAGACTGCTTGGAGGGCTAAAAGCTGTAGATGTTTCAGGAAACACAGCCAAGAAGTTGGTTTCTGTAGGTTTTATTTCAACGGTTGCCATTTAGAGGTTAAAACTAGATAAGATTCCATCAAGATTCACAAATTGAGATGTTAAAAATAAAAAAAAAAAGATCTGTATGTCCTTCTGCACCTATGTTAATATTGGTATTAAATTTTAATTTTCTTAAGTTTATCTCTAGTATTTAAATCTGTAGAGCCAGCATTCTTATGAAATATCATTCTTTTCTGTGTAGCAAACAGTGGACCTGTGACCTTTTGTCAGTGTTTTCCCAAGAAAATAATGACAATTTCTGCAGCCTAGTAGTCATTCCAGGACTTTTGTAAACCAAATTCAGAATATTTTATTACTACATGTATTCATGTTGCTTTTCTCTGTTATCGAAGTACCATTTAGCACTTCACCTTGGCTTTCCTTTCTTTGATACTATTTTGTCTTTTAATATTAGAATAACTTTTGCTAATATTTGTAAATATATGTTTTGTAAAAACGCATTCATATCTAAACCACAGGAGAATTACATTGCATTATTCATGGAGTTCCTCTGAAACCGAGCAGTAGCTTTAAATTACGAGATTGATCAGGAAAATGCAATCCGTCTCTTCTATTCATTTTTATGGGTGATCAAACTACAGCTGTATGTTTGCCAGTGCCTTCTGAATGCATAGGATATATTGTAGGGATGGCATTTTCTTGATACGCATTTTTGTAATTGCTTTTTTTCCTTTAATGGAAAATAATACTAGGTAGTGATTACAAAATCAAATAATGCAGATAAATGCTCATTTTGAGTTTGTTCCATCTCATTTATGTCCTTAGCTTAACAGCCATAAGATTGTATTTTTGTTGTCCTCTTTTTCACTGCTTAAAGCCCTGTAAATTAATTTTTAGCGCGGAAGTCAATTTTGAGAGCGCGTACTGGAGAAGACAGATGAAGAAATCAATTTCACAAATAATACTTTGCAGCTTTTACTTAAAAGTAAAAGCAGCAAGTTATAATCGTGCAGCTCCTGGCCAGCGTCCTATACATAAGCCTGCGATAATACTTCCATCAAAAAAATTCCTTTGCATCTCAGCCATTAAGATTTTCCACAGGGTTAAATATTCACTTGCTTGGTTTTGGCCTAGAAGAAATTTCTTTCTGGCATCAACGGGCCTTAACGGCCCTAACAGGCTGCCCAGGGGCCTCCCCCGCACATGGCCCAGGGGGCCACTCATGCTGAGCCCCGGCCAGGCTGTAGGCGTGCTGCCCCAGCCCGGTTCCCCAGCTCTAGCTGGGATTTCCTGGGTCCCCCCAGACCTCCTCCCTGCCTTGCCCTTCCCCTGAGGATCAGGACCCTTGGCAGGACCCATTTCTGGCAGCACCTCGCTGCACCGGCCCAAGCCGGTGCCACTGCAGGAGGGCCCTGCTGTGGGTGAGGGCCCGGCCAGGCCTATGTCGTGGCCACCCTGGGCCGCTGGTTACCCCCAGGGAGCAGCTGCCCTTGCAGTTCCCTGATAGTGAGCACGGGACGGGGCTCCTGGGGTGCCTGGGCAGGGCATCTCATGAGGCAGGCCCAGGCCGTGAAGGCCTGCTGGTGCCTGCAAGGCCCTGGCATTTCACAGAGCGGTATTAAGGTGAGCCATTCATCCACTTTTGTGAGACACGGCACTGACACAAACATCCGGTTTGAATCTTTAGACACTTTTCAATGATAATTAAAATAAAACAAAAATTAAATTCCCAGCCAATCCCAGGAAATAACCAGAGAGCTTGGCAACAATTCCCAGTCATCTTAGCTGAGAGAGGGAAAAAAAAAAAGAAAAAAAATCTGGTGATCAGTTTAAAGCTGAACATGTGAAGAAGCACCAGTGTGCTCTGCCTGAAATTTCCTAGAGAATCTGTGGAGCTTTGATTGCTGAAAGCAGTTAAAAATGAATTTTGGGAGTATTCACAAGCCAATGAGATCTTAAGTTAGAATAGTTAATTGCTTCCTTTGACATAGCTAACCCAAACTTCTTATTAAATGTGATAGTCTTTCTTCCTTTCCAGTTTGCTCTCCTAGATCTTCCTTTAAGCATACCTTTAAGTTGTAGGTAAAAATGTTAAGTTTCCTGGGCAGTGCCTTTATGTGGGCTACCAACCAGGCACAGAATGCTGGGTTTTTTATACTCACAAATCTCCCTAGTCATTTTTTATGACATTATTAAATAGTTGTACCATTCTATGTCATAATAATGTGATTTCATGCAAGTAGAATACCTGCTAATATATAATAATTCAGACTTTCACCAAGATGTAGTGCAGTTACGTTAACTGTACAAATAAACTGCAGTCAGCTACTATTTGCTTCAACACTAAGACAGCAATATATATTGGAAAAGCTGAGATTGTGAACTCAGGAAATTGTGGGCTTGTACACCAAAACACAGCAGGGTTTTCATGTAATCCCAAAGTTTTCTAGGGCATCCAGGGAGAAGAGTGACTGATAGTTTTCCTGCTGTGCTGCATTTACGTTACTGTAGATACTGTAAGTCCACAAGATCAAGGTTCTAATTGACCGGCTTTTGAGCAAATGCAAGGTAAGATACAGAACATGGTATGAGCATAGGATAAGATGAATAACACATGGAAGGAGGAAAAAAACCAAAACCCCAAACAAACCCCAAACCTATAAACCCAATTTTACAGCTGGAGGAAGGTGGCACAGGCAGAATGATTTGAGGAGAGCAGAACCCAGTATATTCATTCGCTTTTTAGTCATTTGCCTTACCTACAGAATCAGTGTTTTGTTCATTTTAGGGTTTCATATCCTCAGTATATTTTTTTTTTCTTTACTACTTGGCAAACTCAAGTGCATTATTCCTGGTGTTTTAACCTATCCTGTAGTAAAACTACAGTTTTGGTTGAATATTGTGGCTCAGATAATTCTTCATAGTTCAAATTTTGATTACGTATGTATAAGGTTTTGGAATGACAAACATAGGAAATATAATCTTTCACAAGAGAACAGCAATACAGCAGCAGTACTGCAAGCTAATTTTTCCTAGTGGTGTTTGGAAAAACAATCTCTGGTAGAAAAGACAGTAAATTTTCAGTGTCCATGTGGTATGTTGATCATTCCAGCAACAGTTGGTGTGATTGCAAAATGTATTTAATGGATTTTAAGATTGTTGTTATTGTTAGTGGTAAGCCTGAGGTCTATGCATCTTAACCTTTAAAACCTCTCTGCACTCTGTGCTACATAAAGAAATGAGAAAGTTATCTCTTCTCTATCAAACCCAGAAGTAGAGTTAAAAAATATATAGGTATACAGAACAGACAAAAAGACAAGCAGGAAGGGGAAAGAAAAAAAATGAAAGAAATAAAATGTGTCTCTTCACCACTTTCCTAAATGATGTGATCATATGACCCATGCAAAATAAATTAAGATCACTAAGCTTATTCATTTTGGGCAATATGCCACACGTTCTTTTTGGATCAAGAGCTCTGGCTTAACTTGTAATGATTATTGTCTTACTTGCCAGAGCTCTCAAAATATTTGGGACTCCCATGACTTTCTGTCACTTTTTGGCAGCTGCTCACAATCTCTTGAACAGCTGTTGTTAGCTCAGGAATTTCTGGCTGATTTTCTTGTGAGATTGCAGTTGCAGCTCCAGCTGGTAATTGTGGGTTGCAGGCCTCACCTGCCACCAACAGTAGTTTTTGTTCTCAGATTGTGTATTTCCTGATAGCAACTCACTCAGTTTCCTCTTTTTTTTGTGCGAAAAGGAAAGACAAATTGGAGTTTGCCAAGAGAACAATTAGGGTTATCACCAGTAAAGGTAGAAGGGACCATCAAACAATGGAGTGATATCAGTAGTCATCTTCCCCCAAAACTGAACTAGTATTTGCTAGTAGACTTGGTTCATTCTTCTCTTTGCTCTTTTCATCTATTTCTGCCAACAGTAGAGTTGGGAAGGACAGATGAACAGGGTAGAAGAAGATAAGTATGCGTTACTTACATTGACAAAGGTGTGGGTGCCAGTTTTGGAATCAGAACTTTGAAAACAGACTAAGGAGGATCACTCTGATTTTTAAGGGCATCCTCTGGCAGTGCTTTTGCTCTGCTTTTGCTTTTCCTTGAGTTGGCAAAACTGATCTTCTTCATACCTAACTGAAAATCAACATAAAGAAATAGTGATATATTAATTACTTTAGATGATAATAGAAACTAATTCCATGGCATTCATAGTAATATTTTGGATGTGCAAGAAAAAAAAAAAAGGCGATTATTATTGATCCATGTAAGCTCAAGAGTAGGGTTCGCTCATTGCTCAGAAGGTAAGCCCATTAAAGACAGCAAGCCATAATCTGCAAGTCTTGACCAATGGTCAGACTAATGTCTCTTGCTACACCATTAGGACTGTGGAATCTTCTAACCCAGGCTGTAACCTTTAGCTTCCTATTTAATTGTTTTTGTTTTAGTACTTGCTTGAGCAGTTAGTTTACAAATAGAGGTCATAGGCAATTTGACTGTTCCAGTTGGGTGCATCTCTGGCCATGTGACTGCTAACTTCCAAAAGATCCCCTTTTGGCAACAACAGGAGAAAAATTCCTGTGATGCAAGTATGATGGGGAAATGGTGAATAAATGGGAGTTATATCTGAAAAGACAGGATAGTTATGGTGTCCACTAACTTGGTCTGCATTTCTCTGTAGACAGTTATTGCTAAAAACACCCCAGTTTCCAGTTCAGTTTTAAGAGGTATGTTAATAGTACCTGCTAGTTAATTAGTGAAAGATAAGATTCTTTGGGTTTGTGTAAGTGCAAAAATACGAAGATTAAATATTCTTAGAGTCTGTTTTCTGTGTACTCAACACCAGATTTCTCCAAGATTTTGGATGTTGGTAAGTGGAAATGTAGGTAGAACTGAATCCCAGTGAATTTGTAGTATGACATTAGGAGTATTGTTTTTGCAAGAATCTGTAAGTTTTTTTACCTACCATTAGGAGACAATACTTTTTTTATCTGTGTATTAAGTGTTAGTACTTTACGGTGCAGCTTGTAGTACATGCTTGCAATGAGAAATCTGGGAATTTCTCAAGTTGTTCAGATATTGTATGTGAGAGAATTTACAAAGCCATGACTAATAAGTGTGCTGTTCTGGGAGCTGGCACAAGAATCACGATTTTCTCTGCCAACAGAGCACTGTCATGGCTGTTTATTACCCAGTTAAAACAATAATCTTCCAATATTTTGGGAGGGGGAGCAGTCATGTTGTGGGATGGAAATATGAACAAGTTTGGCAGCAGACTGGTTAACAGGTTCTTCCACCACATAGACATGTTCCCTCACAAGATCTGTAATTGTTGAGACTAGCCTAATGCCATAAATGGCATTTATACACATTTATAGTATATTTAAAGAAAATTATAAAGTTTAACTTGGCTGAGCCCCTCCTAACTCTTAAATGTTAGACCTAGTAACTATTATGGAGCCAGTGAGTTGTGAAAGAAGATTGTTGAAACTGTAAAAATATTGTTTGTGATACTTATATTGAATGTCAAATTAAGGTATTCTGGTCACATAGAGCATTGGACATATTTACTCCCTCGCCCTCCCAGTTTATGAAGTTGAGTTTCAAAAGAACTTCTTGAGAATCAGTGAATCTACATATCTGTAAAGCCGAGAGCATAGCAGCTGGACTTAATATATTAACAAGGGTGCTTTCAGTGTATCTTCCTTTATTCTATTTGGTCTTGAAATATTCTCTCAGAAACTGTGAGGAAGGCTGAGAAATTATTAAAACCATTGTCTTTCTCCTTTGAGACTTTATATATTTAATGGACTGGTTTTCTTCACTGGTACACAGAGCTGTAGAGGTTAGTTTTTTACTTCCAGTCGCAGAAGTTTCTTCATATATCTTTCTTGTTCAGAAGAACATGCCAACCCTCTACCCCCTGCCCCATGACTTTACCTGTGCAGTTTTGCAAACTGCGTAAGTGTTGGTGGGATTAAGCTGTGGAGGTAAATTCCTGTTGTTGTTATGGAAGTCAGGCAAAATTCCCTTTAAGTATTAATTATTTTATAAAGTTGATTGAAGACCAGTGATGTCTACACTCCTAAATATTGTCTTCCTCAAATATTTGTTGAAAAATCAAGAAAAAACACAAAGCAAAGTCTGTACCAATTGCTAGGAATTATAATTGATGGTTGCTGTTGACAGTGACAAGCTGTATTAAAAGAATTGTTGAGATGATTGTTCTTGTTATTTTTCCTCATCATAACTAATACAGCTGTCAAGCAGAAAACATTTTTGCATAGTAGACAAAGTGTGTGCTTGTCAACTAAACAATCTATCAGTAAACAGAAAACAAAGTGTTGGGATGGGATGATGCCACCCAATGGTACAAAAGTGAACAGGATACTGGCAGCCTTCTGGAAGTTTTACACCAAGCTCAATAATGGTTGATAAGTGGGTGAGTTTGATTAATACTCCAGAAAGAAGTTTTCTGGCTCTGGTTCCTACATAGATAAAACTTGGGTTTATGGAGAAAGAGAGTTTTTCCATGTAAGTGACTAACAGTGGAAAGTAAATCAGAATCCTTTTGTATTGATTAGGAGTGTCACTGACAGTTTTATCAGGTTTGCAGAGATGGAACTGAACCTGCCTGTGTAGATTAATCAGTGGAATAACCTCTCAGGCAGAAGATAAATGAAAATAAATGACTTGCCTGCATGAGAACAAAGTCTGTTGAGACTAGTCTAATACTTTAAGTGTCTCACTCAAAGGCTAGTACCTGATGAACATCTGGAGCTTTCCTCTTTTCTGTCCACAAACAAACAAAAAAACCCCAAGGCTGAATGCCTCCAGGACAGAGAGAGGACAGGAAGAAGGGAACATAAAATGAAGTCTAAAATTTTAGTAAACAAGCAGCTACAGGTTAGTGGTAAAGAAATACCACAAAAATGAAAAAAAAAAAAAAAAAGTATATCTGGCAGGCTGACAGCATTTATTTAAAGACAGATTTTTCACTCTCTGAGTTTTAGATCTTAAAATTGGCAGACATTACACTGACGATTGCTTTTTTTCAACATTTTGAAAAGCAGTCTTTGGAGTTACAGTCTTTTTGGCATTCACAGAGGGCAGCAAGTAGGTGATACAGGATGAAGAAAAGTCTGTGAAGTACATACAAATGCATATGCACTACTTAAAAAAGCTTTTCCCTAGGAACAGTTACTTGCATAGAAACAAAATTATCCAAGGAAACATTTCCATGCAACAAAATGTGGTAACACACAATGAGAATAGACCTTAGCATGACAGCAGACCTGGTAAGCAAATTAATATTCTGAGCATTAACTTCACAGCATGTTGCTAGTAAAATTCCATGCAGGTGCATAGCTATTTATATAAATCTTTGTCCTGATCATAATGAATTCTTGAAAAGACATTTTAGAAGAGGAGGAGAGGGGTTCAATGGTGGTTTGTTAAAATAAATTAAAAAAACTTTATTCCTTTTTCAAACTACTGATTTGGGTGAAGAACTGAGGCTCACAATCAAATGAAAAACAGCAGGTGGGAACCTGGAGCTGGGAAATACTAATTGCTGGCACCACTGTCCTGATACATTGATCACGATATCGGTTTCACAAGACGAGTTTTGAAAACTCAGTGTCATCCTAGCTCAAGCAGAACTACTATAGGCAGACTTCCCCTCTCTGCACCTCCCCACTTTCTAAAGAGTTGCTGCTCTGTTGAGGGGAACAAGGGAAGTAGTACCACTGCAGTAGCATGCTGTCACAGTGGAGAGCATGACACAGACTCTCTGAGTAGGGTCTTGTCTGACAAAATGGGGAAAGGAGTCGAGGCCTCTTACATTTAGAGGGCGCTATGCAGCCAGTCTACCCCTGCTTTCATCGTTCCTTGAAAACATTGTTGGGAGTAGGAAGGGGTCTACCTCTTCTGACTCTAGATAGCTAATGCACTCCCCAGCAATTTGGTTTGAGTGATGGGGAAAGCAGCTTTCTGCTGAAGAGAACGCAGAACTCACTTTATTTTTCTCACTGTCTGCACTGCCATCTGAATACAACTAGTAGTTATATAAGTTCATACGCCGCTAGGTCTTAACTCCCAACAGATACAAGGAAGCTGGTACTCCAGCTGGGAATTTGTCAAACTGTTTGCTGGCTGAAACATACGTGAAGCGAAGGCAGCAAAGGGTGTGGGGATTGTGGCAATGAAAGTGTATAGGATTTGGGGGTGTCCTCAGCATGTTTGTTACAAGTCTTTCTAAACCCTCTTGTTCACTTCTGTGCCTATTCCTGGAAATCAGGGTCATGTTAAATTGATCTAAGATTAAAGTCTGCTTTATGTTTGGGCCTCTGTAGGACTTGCTGTGACTATCAGCCAGCCTTATCTATTTGTAACTGGTAGAGCAAAAATCAGAGAAAAGAATTTGAGATTCATCGGAAATGTTTAAACTATCTGGAAAGATGTTTCAAGCACATTTCCTCATGCTATCTCCAAAGGCAAATAAAAAAAAAAAAAAAAGGCATCTAAACATTCAGATATGACAAGATTTAATACTGATTTCAACAGTCTCTAGGTTTTTATTACCTTTGATAAGCACATCTGTAAGGGCCTTAAAGCTATCAGGACTTTTTTGTACAGCCTAATTTTCCCTCCAACTTCCTGCCACTCATTTCCCTTCCAAAGGGTCACATAATCTAGCTTAGAATGAAATAAATCTAATACTGATTTGCAACACATGAATGACTGACAAAATTGTGTCCCTTAGCTGTATCAGGAAGGAACTCAAAGTGAAGAGGGACAGCTTAGAAACAACCTATTCTTCATCTAAAGTTGTTGCAACTATTACAAATCGAGATAGTGATGGGAGAATAAGGGAGGAGCATTAGCCTGTAATGAGAGCTTTCTACCTTTTCAGAGGAAGTGACCAGAATCTCTTCATTGCATAATATATAAAAGTAAAGAAATTTTTGGGATGTTTTACTCATTTTTCAAAGGCTTTTAATAATATCCAATGAATGTAGGCTATCTGTTGATGAACTCTATCCATTTCTGTTCCATTGCATCATGTAGATGGCTCAGAGAAAGCAAAAAAGCAAATGTGGGTAATGGAGTCTCCATATTAGTTTCTATACCAGTGTCTTATTCAGAAATGAGACACGTCAAATTGTTATCAGATTTTCTTGTAGATACCAGGTTTCTGAGAAATTGACAACCAGGTAAAAGTTGGAGTCAGCTTTTAGGTTCCTGGTTCAAACTGGGGATCAGCCTTTACATAGTAAGTTTTAGGTTAAAAGAGCATGACAATAGCAGCAAACTGCTGCCACATCCTGACCTACTTCACTGATTCTCTTCTCGACTTTTTTTTTTCCTTTCTGAAGTTGTATTGACTACAATTTGCCAGGATCGCTCTTGTCAAATCAGTTACCGAATATAAAATCCAGTCAGTCTTCCTTTATTTATTGAAAACTAACAATTGGTTGCAACAATAAAGATTTAAGCTCTATTGAGGAAGGAAGAAAACCTTTAGTACTACTTTCAAAGTTCAGAAAGTACATTATCAGACACAAATTTCTTATTGCAAGACAAGTGATTAAGTGCCTTCCTGTATTTTTAAGTCTTGATGTCATATGGGTATTATTTGCCTGTAAGCTTAGATTTAATTCTGAATGAAAACACTACAGTCAGGTTTATGGAATCGAGGACTAAAACAGAATGAGCACTATTCTGCTATGGAAGGGCTAGTCATACTCCCACAGAGAACCTTCGTACATTTTTAAAGGGAAAAGAAAGTGCCACCTGCATATAATGAAGTACTACATCCCGTTTTTCACCCGTACTTCAGTACAGAAAAGAACAGTTGATCTGAACTCTAGGTAACAAAAGGGGAAAAGATAAGGCTTTTTCCAGATCAAATGATGATATTTGTAGTTAGTATATCATTACTGACATAAAAGGAGAAAATGCAGAGAACAGTTTCAGCCCAATTTGTGCCCCAGGGATGTAGGTCTGCCAGGTAAGCAGTCTAATTGTACAAAAGATTTATTGTGTGCAGTATTCTATCAAATGTAAAGCTGTCATGAACCTGAGTACAATTATACTAGTTAACTGAATGTCTGCATTCTTTTTTTTTAAGCCTATCTTCCTTACTTAAGAAAAGGAAAGGTTCAATGTGTGAAATTTGCAATGTTTCAAGTTACATGTGTATCTGGAAGCTTTTTTAAAAGGCTCTGGAGCATGTGATTTGAAACCTATATCTGAGGATCTGAAACAGTGTTTTCTAATGTTTACAGCTTCCTGAACAATATGAGAAGTTGAGATGCACACTGTCTAAAGCATGCTGTTGACATCAGTGTTGATAGTCTTCCACTGAAAGAGTAACTTCCATTCAGGAGTGTTCTTAGTGCTTTATAGTTCTAAATACCGAAAGCTCTGTGAGGCTCCGTTTATTATCTCCATTTTGTGGAAGCACATATTTGAGATAGCAGATACTTACTCTGTAGGGACACAAAAAGTGAATGGTGGAGAGTATAGGAAACTTAGTAGCTGGGGAAAATTCCTTAGAGTAGCAGATTTAAAGAGCTTAATCACTTTGATTTATTGGGAAGAGGGTTGATGTGTGATTTGGTTATACTGTAGTAAGTATCTTTGTGGAAGACAGTAAAAGGCTGTTTAATATAATAAAGGCTTGGCAAGAATCAATATCTTGAAGCTGATGCTGGACAAACTTAGATGGAAAATAAGGTGTAAAATGTTAATAGTGTGAGTGACTGCCCACTGAGATATTCTGTCAAGAGAAAATGAAGACTTTTCACCCCTGTGTTTGTTCATGTTGGGAATGATTGATTTTTCCTGAAAGATGCACTTTATCAAAACATAAAAGATACTTCAGTTAAAATGCCAATACTTTAGTCCCTTCAGAAGTAAGCTGGTGAAGCTCAATGGCTTGTGGTGTACAAGACATCCAATTAAATTAGTTAAGTTTCCAGTTGAATGTTGGATCTTGGGATCCTACTATCTTTTCTTGATGTACCTGTGTAAGGAATGACAATCTGTATGTCATGAAAACACCTATGGGGAACTTGGATATCTAAGATCCCGTCACTTCTCAGGATAGAGTATTTAAAGGCAGGCAGGAACTGTACAGAAGTGGAGTTTGTGTCTTCTAAAAAAGTTTTTTGGTTTTTTTGGTTTTGGTGGTTTTTTTACTCGACTAGTAAAAATTAAAGTGGGAACACTTTACCTCCCAACCTGCCCTGCTCATTTGCATATCTAGGGTAATCTAGTAAGTGTAGAGTTAGGATAAAAATAATGTTTTGTTTCTTGTTCAGATTTAGCTTCTAAAATGCTTTTGCCCTTGTTTAGTCTCTCAAGTTTCTGTTGTATGGCAAATACATGTCATGCAAGCGTAACGCATATAGACAGGACTAAACTGGTCAGTGTTCTAATGCAGCTCAAATTTATTTCAATATGTATTTCAAATAAATAAATGACCTTTTTTAATCATATGTAGAATTTTTATTTTACATACATGTCTTCAGAGGCATAGTGTTTACTATTCATACCCTTCTGTTTTCACAAATACTAATATCTGTATTTATGGTCTTATTAACATGTGTGAAATTTCCATACAAGTCAATCTAGATGAAGTGTACTCATCAATAAAAACTGCAACAAACTATCATGCCACCTTTTGCACACTTCCATCTGCCTCCTCACAAAGTAAAAGAAATAGGAATGAAGAAAATTGAGTTGCAGTGTGTACCTTCAGCTCAACAGATTTGAACTTTGTCAAGTGGATTGAAGAAATTAATAAGAGAAATCCCACACAATGAAAATTGTCAATCATCTTAATAATCCCATAATGTTAATTGTCATAATATTAAAAGATGTAGTCCATTATTACATCATAAACATTTTGTATAGTTTTTTACAGTAAGTTGGAAGGCAACACAGGATTTAAGAGTATGGGTGATACATATTTCTGTAATGTAATTTATAGGAACATCATGAACTTGAAATGTAATTAATATTAAAAAAAAATATATATTTTAAGTTGTTTTAAGCACCTCATAAGCTCCTGCCAACTACATTGGCTTTAAATCTTTCATTCCTTTCTCTTAAAATGAAGCTTATATCTGTCCCTGTACACTCAACAATAAGCACTGAAAAATGACTAGGCAGAAAAGGATTAGATTTTGAAATATGTGTGATCCTAAAGACAGAGACCCTTTTACAGTGAAAAAATACAGTAATTTCTTTCTTATGGAGTGTTTAGTTTTTGCTGTTCATCCAAAATGAAAGTAGTATAACACATTTGTATGAAAACCCCCAAACATTTTGATTCTTAATTACTGTACAATATACAGTCTAACATAACAAAATTGTTATGCTGCTTATTATAACTGCTCATATTAGCAGTAAGAGAGAAATGCATAAACAATTATGGCATGTGGCCAGTCTATATCAAAGCAAAATCATTATGCCACTCTAGTAAATGAAAAAGTTTTCATACTTTGCAGGTGCACAGGTTATTTTAGCTGTGCTTATATTTGAATATCTATAATTCTTCAGTTATGCATTTCCATAGTATTAAATTCTTAGACATTTTTAACTCCAGTGTTCCTTGATGCATATACAGAAAAGTAGTGCTGGCATGAAAACTTTTCTTAGGTTTTCTCAAAAATTGATCAGAGGAGGGAGTTTAAGATACTTTATTTCACTTTTTTTGGTTCAGAGCTACATTTAGTAATACTAATGCATTTTGGGAAAGGGAAGAAATATACGTAAAACAAAAATATTGCTTTAATAGCGCTAGTATAGCTTTTCAAAGTACATGAAGCTGCAAACCTTGATGCTTACGGAAGTACAGAGGTTGTTGCATACATGTATGTTTATTTACTGGTATGGAACTGAAGTGGTGTCACAATCAGTTGTGAACATGTCTTTCAACTTGTTTTTACTAAGGCCATAATTCACCATCAGACTTAGTGGGAGTATAAAAGCATGTCTGTCAGTGAAGTTGCAATAATTTATAACCTCCAATATGTTACTGCCGTTATGTATGTTAAATATAACCCATCTTAAGGCCTCAGGGATGCATGCAAGCTGCTAGGAGAGGTTGAATGAATTACAGAATATTGGTTCTGATAGTCTGTGTACCATCTAAACAAGCAGCAAGAAGGGAGGGAAGCCCCCTATGGGCTTATAAGGCCAGTCTAATTACTTTTTTTTAGCTAGTGCCAAGTTTTACAGTACTAATGGGTTGATGATTCTGTGGGTAATGGAAGTTTAGAGATGATTTTTCTTAGTATTCAAAATTCTAATTCTTCTAGCTTTCCAGAGTGTCTTCTGTGGGATGTGCCAAAGAGATAATAAAGAATATAGGGAATTACTAACAGAGTTATAAGTGAAAGAATTACTACACCATGAACTAAATGTATGTGCATGAATTCCGTTGCTACACAGATAGAAGGGACTGCAACATTAGGTGAACATACAAAAAAGCAGGCTTCACATTTTTTCCGAGGTTTTTTTATTGCTTGTGGTGATGTGATGAAATGATTCAAAGGCTTGCATAATTTTCTACAGCAGTAGAAGTAAAAAGCCCCTATTGTTATCTTTGTTATCTATGGTAATTGTTATCTTTGTTATCTCTGGTAATTTTCAGTGCTAAATTTTCAAAATTTAGTATCTAAAAATAAATATCTGAGTCCAATGTTTTAATGTTCTAATTTACAGAAGTACTGCGCACTCAGAACTGCTGCAGTATTTGGTGGGATACGAAGGTTCGGCCCACAGATGATATTGCTTTGGAGTCAAATGCCTAAACTTCATATAAGTATGAGATTTTTAGTTTTCAGCAGTTCTAGTAAAAAGAATTGTAAATACTTTTAAATAGCGAATTTTTGTTTGAGGTTTTGTTGGCATATTTGTTTCTTAATAAAACTATTGTGAAAATGTTTTTCAATTAGCTGCAACTCCTCCCTGGCTCTTACTCAACTCAGAATTTTAGGTCTGTCAATCTGACACCTTTGTTAAAAAACGTCCTTGGGCAGTGTCATCATGAAAACAGATCTACCCACACAAATTTTCATGAAGCTGCTTTACACGTAGACCAATCGTTTTAGGATTTTGCAATAGTGATGGGATGGTGGGTGTGCTAACATTCTAAGCAATAATACTAGGCAAAAGTTTGACATACGTACATGGTTGTAACTTAAAGTCTGTGATCAAATGCCTTACATCAAAAAGAATACTTAAGGATCCAACTGTTCCACAAAGCAGAATCTTCCATCATACTAGTCCATTTAATGGCTAATGGTCAGATAGATTAGTAAGTGTATATTTCGGTCCTTACTGCATTATCTACTACTGTGCTACACTTGCTTTTTCCAGAATTCCTGGGACACTGCTTTTCCTAGTTCTCCAATAGATTTGACTTAGTTTCTTCCTGTTTCTGTCTAGACAAGCCCTTTGGGGTTAAAGTTGTTTTGAGTATTCTAGTAATAGTCTTTACGGTATTCCCAGTCAGCAATGTAGAACCTTACTAAATCACGTTCTAACAGAAACTGATGTTATTTCCGTGAATAAGTTGTAGCTTACAAGTCTCATCTGTTCTTTTTCCTGAGTTTCCCTAAGCCCTTGACTATACAAGAATTTGGAAGCTCAGCTATTGGTCTCTGATGTCACTTGCTGTGTCCTTCTTTTCCCCTTGGTATCTCTAAGCTTCCAGGTTATATCAGAGCTCTACCTTGCTAAGTGTGTTTATGCAGATGTGCTCCTTCAAGAGCATGTAAAATGATTTTACCTATTTTTTTTAAATTCTCTTTTGCAATGTTGACTTAGAGAAAATTATTAATCTTCTATTTTTTCTGTACCATCTTTCGTAAATTAAAAATTTAACACCTGTGCAGTGTTTGTGCATCTTATCCCAAACACACATTCTGCAGAGCCAGAGGTTTCTGCCCTTGCTTTAACTTAACAGCTGGTAATATTTGTTGTGCTAATTCACTTACATGGAAACACTGATGCAAGTGTTACAAATTGGGAGTTAGGGTTTTTTAGTACAAGACAAAACATAGTGTATTTTTCCCTCCAGTTTGACTTGGCAATGGGAGCAAGAGTGAGGCTAAGTATCGAATGCAGGGAAGACGGAGTTGTCCTGTATGAAGCAAAGATGAACAATCTGCCCTTTCATCACTGTGACCAATGCTCTTGACCAGGTGTAACTCGTTTCAGTAGATCAGCGGCAACTGCAGTTTCAGAAGGCAGCTAGGTCTTGCCTGCTCTTAATGTCTGCCTTTAATTAACCTGCATGTCAATCCTTTCATGTCCTACAGATCTGAGGAAAAGCAAGCCATGTCAGAAATAATTACAAAAGGGTATAGAAGCACATTACAGAGAAAATCCTGAGCAGACAGGGACAAACTGTGATGTGGTCCTTAAATGATGTTTATAGGAACAATTAGAGAATTAGGGAGATTTTTTTTTTTTTTTTTTTTTTCTTTGTGTGAGAGAGACTGGCTGGGAAGAGAGTGAGTTCTGGAAAGGAAATGTAATGGGCTTTGATGGAGATGGGGGAAAGAGGTAAGATAAACAGCTACAGCAATCAGGACAGGCTGGTGTTCTTCTACACTTGTACGTGAAAGATGACTACTAAGTATACTCACTGAGAACTGTTTTAGCATGGAATCTCAAGGCTTGTCTCAAGGCACTTTTAGTTCATGGGAAAGAAAGCTTTTTCACTAGACCAGTCTTCTGTCATAAACACAAATGCCTGATGTGAATTGAATAAGCTTGGCTGCCTAGGGAAAATTTGAAACTCCAATGCGTTTGATTTTGTAGCTAAAATGCAGTGGCAATGTAAGTGTTCAAATCACCATGGTTTAATGGATATGAATTGAGTCACCCTGTAGTTCCAGTTACTTGCTTATGGCCATCTTCAGCCAAGTAATTCAGAAGTATTACTCAGACTTATTAACTCAGCAACCTGATTAAGTCCAAAGAAACCAAGTCCAAAGACTTAAAGGGGTCATACAGACAGTAACAGTTATGTTAGCACACAGCTTTGCAGAATATTTCTCATATCACTTTTATTTACTGATTTGACTTCACATTTTTGTAATGTGATATTTATTGCATTAAACATGTCATCAAGGCTTCCTAGGTGGCTTATTCTCATTTTTTGCAATTATTCTATTCAGTGTACCTTGTGCTTCAAAGTTAGGTAACTAATTATGCATTTCTACTTGAATCAGCCTCTTTGATTGTTTTCAGAGTTTTTTTCTTTTTAATTTTGTTGTGTTTGCCATCATTTTTCTGTCTGGAGAGGCAGAGATGAGATTGTTCTCACTAATCGTTTTCGTGCATGATCTGTGATGTGAAATTTCTACATCTGTAAGTTCATATCTGCTCTTTTTTCATTTTCTTCTTTCACAGCTTCAGTCTGGTGTATATAATTGTAACTAATTCCTCTGGCTGTAGTGTTAAATATCAGTTCCTACATGGTTGAAGGATAAATTCTTTTCTTAATTTCATATTATGATTTCCACAACTTCAGAACTGGATTATAGATATAGAATATATAAACCTAGAATTCTATAACATATATAGATAGATATAGAATTCTGTACTATAGAATTTTATTCTGATAATGTGAATATCAGAATAAAAATCAGATCTTCATATTGTGGAAAAGCAACTGTGGAATAAGTCTCTGTTGTTTTAAATGACAATAATTTTTAAAACAATTTTAGCTTTCCATCAAACAGTTAAAATAATTTGATAGATTCTAATTGAAGAGTAAGCATCTATTCTGTGTTATGGAATATACAGATAACAGATAGTGACCTCCTTTGCTGGCTACTTATTTTCCAAAGCAAAAACTCTTGTGACAGCAATGTTTTACAGTCATTTTATTTCCATTATACTGTGTGATATAATGAAAATGCAATAGTAGTCGTTGATGGATGTTTTTATGTTAAGAGTACAAGTTGCTTATTGCACCATTGTTACAAATCTTCATTTTAATTGTCAGGCTTAAGTGTTTCCACCGTAGGGAAAATAGGTTATCCATAGTCTGCTATTTTTTCTAACATAATTTTATGAGTAAGAAAATTTTCAGTGAATACTAGTGAAATATCAATTAAATTATCTCTTGACTATTTTTCCTAGTAATTTGTACTTTTTATTAAAAATATAGGTGTGTTTTGTCAAATTCCTTCTTGAAGCAATATGTACCACCTTATATAGTAAACATTTATCAGTCTCATTGATATAAATCTTTGATTTTAAATGCAGTGAGCTTTAATGTTTTGTCTTCATTCTTTTTTAGGTTTAGGAAAGTAAGGATGAATGTGTAATTGTGTCTTTAATGTACCTTTGTTGAATTGTGATTTCACTTTAACAGCATATCTGAGTAAGAACAAGGAACTGAATTTATGAAATGTCAATACAATGTGCGTAGAAAAAGGGAATGTATAGAAAAATACTGACACAATCATATACATTTCCTACAGTATGGAATATGTAATGAATTAAGTTTTTCAGAAGCACTAAGGATCTTCAATCATTAGATTTCTTAAAATTCAAACCTTTAGTTTTAGCAAACTTAAGAAAAAAAAAAAAACAAACAGCTTGCTAATGCAGTGTTCTCTTTAGATTCTGGAAGCTTGGATGTACTGAAGTTGAATGAAGGCCAGGACATCAACATGTTAGAAAGTTTCATCTGAAGTCAGAGGGAAAAATTCTTGTTGCCATAAATATTTTCTTCAATACATGTGAGCAGTAAAAATAATAAAGATTAAAGCTTGTTATTAATTATTGATGCTAATAATGATGAGGCTTTTCTGTATTTGTAAGAGCTATGAAGCATTGCAACAAGCTATCTAGAGATTTGAAATCTTTGTTCATGCAAGTATTCAAAACAGACAAAAAGGCTCTGAATACAACTGAGCTTTCTTTAGTGAGTGGGTTGGATCAGTTAATTTTATGATATTACTACCAGTTGAAGATTTTTATGGTATTTTTGGTCACTATTTAAGCAAGACTCCATCCAACGTGCTTAACTCTGAAATCCATAGAGTATATAAGCAGAAATATTTACAATGTTGAGAGTGTAGTTTGACCCTTCTGATACCTTTGCTGTGCATCATAGTATGCTTAGGAGAAAACAGAAAGCTAGAATCAGATGCCCTGTTTCTCCAGACTAAACTTTGCTAGTAGTTTATTTATTAAAAGGAATTTCATGTGCAGGGATTGGAAGGAATTGAACTTCAGGGCAAAATATCCCAGCAATTTAGTTAATTTTGATAGCTCTGGTCATTTAGTTTCAACAGTACATTATCCATCATGGTGATTAGAGTTTATAATTTGCAACAGACTTGTATGAACTACATAAAAGTCGTTACAGCTTTCAGCTTCACCAAAAGGGAGCAAGTTATGCCATTTTAGCTTGTTAGGAAATTAATGAGTTTGATAGCTTCTCTCCAGCTGAAGCAGAGAAACTTTTCTAATGTGATATTGGTTCATAGCAACAATCTGAAAACAGAAGACTGAATCTCTTCTTGAACCTAATAATTTGGTCTCTTAGGACTAGCTGGTTTTATAGCAAAAATCACTGTTCACAGGACAATAAACTGTTGTTTAAGATGTAATTTAACCTGATCTTCAGAGATCCTTACATTTGTAGCTTCTATCATCCTCTGCTGCATTAGTAGCAGATACCAAGGATATGATTCTTCTAATTTTGTTTTTACATTGTTATGTTCGTATTCAGAGTGATGAGACTGTAGAACTGTAGACAGTAGGCCAGTGCTGTGTTTTGTCTGTGTCTTGAGGACTTTTCTATCATGACTAGATGAAAAATTACCTGTGTATTATTTTTATTAAGAATAAATATAAGGACTGGTTTTCATCTTTTGCTAAACCAATGTTTGTCAAGTAAGAAAAGATAGATTGTTTTATTTCCACAATAATGGGAAAGTATACATACATCGTATGTGTAATTTATGTTGTGATACATACATATATGTTACAGTACATACTGTGTATGCCATAATTCCTATTACTTAATGTACAGTACCTGTTTAGATGGTACACTTTGGAACTCTGCAAGTTCAGTTTCTAAATTTTGGGGCTCCTCATCTGCTTTCCTTAAACAATTTGCTAGTTGCTGGCTTTGTCAGCAGTGCTTAAATCTATCTTGAGTCAGTAACCTTTTTTGTAGTTGATGACATTTGCATGCACAGTGCAACAGTTCATAAGTGCATACCTGTACACCCAAGAAAATGTTCACATCTTTAATATACAATTAATGAAACATGCTACTAGCCTTGTTAAATAGCACACAGTGACCAGAAGTGGTATGAGTCATGACTGTAAGTTCTGTCCCTATGAAAAGGATGGAAGAAAAAGAATGTTTCTTTCACTATTTAAGAACAGTACAATTGGAAGTTTTATAACTGGAATATGTAATTTTTTTTTTTACCTGTCAAATACAAAAGGTGCTGACAAGTTCTTCTGTAAATCTTCTGAGCAATTTCAAGAGGCCAGAAAATAATTTCTACTGTCAATTAAGCAGATTTTATTTTGATCTAAATTTCTGTGGCAATTTGCTAAATAGATTAATATTTCAAAAAGTTATCAGCGTGTAAAAACAGAGATACCAAAAGCAATTGTTCTGCAACTGGAACAACAATATCGTCTATTAAAAACTTTATATAGTAAATGAAATTTTAGTTTTCTTGATAAAACTATTTTTGGTGTTCCCTGAATTGCTGCCCTGCATAATTAGTTGAAATATTTGGAACTGTGATAAAAATAGACTGACCACCTACAATTAAGGGTAATTAAGAAAAACTGCTCGAAAACAGCATACCTATTGAAAAACATAGAACAAATCTTTTTGTAATGGAACACACATTATATATGTTATAGTGTTACAGAATCATACTTTTTTCATCAAAAAGTAGGATCTCTTATGTGACTGTTGCATTAAAATAAATTCCCTGGTCAACTATTTCTTTCTGAGCTTACTGGAATCAAGCTATGAAGTACTGGGGCTAATGTACATGCCTTAAAACAGGCTAGGTGGTCACCCTATTATTCAGGTCACATTTTTACATTCAGAACAACTATCAAGGTGAGTAAGGTACACACAATTCAGAATTACCACAATTTCTGAAAAAAAACCTGCTTTATTCAGCAGAAAGATGTCTTTTACTAGAAAAGCAGCAGAAGGTGGCTAAAGAAATCGCTCATATCAGTGCATCCCTTATACTACGCATATTCATTCTGTCCAATACATTATGCATTCAAATCATTGGAAGTTGTGTGGTTTAGATCCTGTGAACTGCATTGAAAAATTCACCTCTATGTATCTCTGTGTTTATTATCTTCAGTTATCCATCAGTTACTGAACACTATGGACATTTTGAAATTATTCTGCATCTCATTATTTCATCCATTGTTTTTTTGCAAAATACATTGAAAATTCAGGTTTGCTTTGAAAACTCAAATGAGATTATTTTGAGTGTGAAATAACAAAATGCTTATTAAAAAGGACCGATTGGATTTCAGACTTGTTATTGTAATTTATAATTCCTCCTCCCCCTTCTTCTCTTCCTCATCCTTTTTGTCCTCTTCTACTAGCATCTTTTTCTCCCCAGAGTAATACTGGTGCTATGAACAGTATTTTGTTTGCAGTAGTATAAACATTTTCAGCCTGTGACTTCATTGCTGAAATAACTCACCTCTTTCATATCAACTCTTACCTAGGAGCCGTACAGCAGACTCATTGATGTAGGTTTTTTTCTGCATGGCAGCCCAGGCCAAGCTTTGGTTTCACTGCATGATGCAACTTCACCTTTTTTTGGTTGTCTATGGGATTAATTATAATCTATTCTTGTATTGCCTGTGCATGCCAATGTGCTTACCATAATGGTGTATACACTGAATGCAGTCTAGAGCATTAAGTGCATGAACTGGAATTAAAAAACCCATAAAATTAGTACATTTGAGAAAATGTAAATTATGCTTGTCAATATCTTTAGTTAAGTTTTTATAGAATGAATAGGACATAATATGTATCAGGTCTATATATTTAAAATTTCCAGCATATTAGAGTAGTTTATTGACTAGATAGACTAGACAATTGCAGTGTGGTCAAGATGGGAAAGAAAGAGTATACTAACTATTCTGTTGTGACAACAGCTGAATGGTGCCTGTAGTGTTCAGAAAGATAAACCTTTCCCTGCTGTCAACTTTAGCAGCAGGTGACAGTGAAAAGAGGTAAGATTATACATAATCATTTATTAAAAGTCAGAATTTGGGAAGAATTGTGAAGTGCAACAGGTTTGGTGGGGTTTTTTTATAATATAAAGTAGACTGCAAAGTAATTTTAAATGTATTGATTTACAAAACGCCACTAAAATGAAATTTCATATGAAGAATTGTAACACCGCTCTAAGTTTCTTTCACAAATTACATTGTGAGCATCTTAAGCAACATGTTATTCATATGTTCTTAAATGTATTCAAATAAATCTTTCATCAGCAGTCGAAGATATGATTTAATGCTAATCCTATTGTTCCCTGATAAAATGATGAAACAGCACTTTGGAAAGTGCCTTGAAATATTGTGTCTGAACACAATTTTGTAGTGCTGTCAATCAGTGCAAATGTTGAGTGTATGTGTTCAGAGGTTATATTTTGTGCTTTTAGGAGGGTCAAAATTAACTTACAGATTGCAAATTAATGCTCAACTTGGTGAATAAACATTTATCCCATACATTTAAATTTGAGGGCCTTTAATATAAAATGCTATGATGTTTGAAAAATGGTAATTGTGAACAGATATCTCTGAAGCCGAAATACATTCTCAGTGTGTACTTTTAAGCAGGTAACTGAAAACATGCAATATATTCAAAACAATAAAAAAGGGAAGTAATTTCTGCAACTGTTGTCTTGCCACCCACATGCTGGTACTGTGCTGCCCTAAGAATGTTTATTATTTAGGATTACTTAGGAATTTTTTTTACGATATTCCTGTATTCCACCTAATGAAAATTACTATTTTTTTCTTATAATGAACACAAAATCTTTTAGGACTGTAATACTGATCAGACATATATCTATACAGCAACATGAAATTTTTCCTCCTGAAATCAGTGCAAAGTGGATTATTACACCTGTCCTTTTGACTTACCAGTAGCTCAGTGTGTAAGCCTAACTACACATCCCACGCATGGCAGCTAGGATAAAAAGGTGTTAGATGATACAGTGCAAGCCATTTTGAGATGGTGTTAGAAAAAAGGAGCCACTATATATTAATTTTTAACGTCATTATAATCCTCTTCTTACACTGATGTAAAGTAGTTTTTTATCAGGCTTGTGATAATTGATTTGAGCAACTGCTACAGGTGCTGGCAATACCTTATTCCATTTGTTAATGGAGATAAAGTGACCGCTAAAAAAGAAAGGCAAAGTGTCATTAATCTGCCTAAAAAGGGCTTTGCCTTTCCCATTTAGAAAAACCACTGTGATTGAGACTGTCAATCAGGCTCCAGGCTGGTTTTCTTGTCTGAAAAGTTGAACTAGGAAAGAGCTGAAGTATTTTTTTAATTTCTTCTTTGTTCATTTAAACTGTTTCTATTCTTTTGCAAATAGAATGTGGCTATTCAGTGAGTCTTTCATAGAATCAGCATTTTGCCTATGGTAATTTGCTCTTAAGACTGTCCTGGTAAATAATCAGGTCCCACAGCTGGAACATCTGTGACATGAAAATTTCTAAGTAGCAAAATTGACTAGATTGCAGTTATATGCATGTGGAAAGTAAGCCGCAGCAGAGGAATGTATGGGTAGAGAAACTGTGTACATGTGTTTTACTTCAAAAAGGTATGTGCACTAAAGACTCTTCAGGAGTCCAGGAAAAGAAAAAAGGAAACTGATAGAAAGGACTGTCATAAATGTTTATATATATATGGGGAGTGAAGGTTACGTGGGTTATGTCTGCAGCTGGTTTAAGGCAGAGGAATTTAAACAGATATTCTGTGTTGCTAAGGATATATTCAAAGATCTCAGATGGTTACTCTTGGTAGTTGAAAGGTTTTTTACTTCAACTCACCTGTCCATTATTCCTAGTAAAGTGGAACAAGTATACAAATACAGACTTCCTTGTGATAATTGGCAAGGATACTAGGTGTGTAATAGTTTGGATTGGGAGTAGTTGAGTTGCGTGACTTATGGCACCCTAAATGTAGCTTAGATATTAAATGACTAAGGTGCTTAAAAGGACCCTTATGATGATGGGATAGATGAGGCCAAAGGTCTTCATGAGAAATGAGAGAATCTGAAATTACAAAAATTTGTTTGGGACTAATATACTTTCTAGTTTTAGGCAGATTTTTTGAGGGAATGTACATGGTTCACATTTACAGTTATGCCTTCCTTTGAAAAATGAAACAATATTTCCTGCCTGGTGTAACTGTGTATTAGGACTGCTTTAGAATTACCATTAACACAATATGGATAACTTTTAATGGATAATAATAGATTTGGGTGCATGCACTAAAAAGTCTGACCAAAAAAGCTGATCCAGTAATGTAATGTCAGCTTTCTACCAGTTTGTAGTATTTCTGGATTTCATTGCTCAATTTCATTATTCACTGACATTAAAGTCAAATAATATACCTTAGGTTCAAGTTTATTACTACTCAGTAAAAACGAAATAGTAGCCAGATATTTTTATTAAAGTATCACAGGAGGGAATTCCAGAAAAGACAGTCAGATGAATGAACTGCAAGTATTTTAACACTCCAGTTTATCTGGTACTCTTGTCATTTTCAGTTGGGATAGTTGATTTTAGACTAAATTTCATAGGACAAGATCAGTTTTTTTTAATTATTGTATGTAAGCAAGCAAGAAACACATGGAAAGAATACTGTAAATCATCTGGAGGAATCTTTTATGCATATCAAGCAGAAAATGAGAGCTCAGTTTTATGATGATATACAAGAGAAAAATTATTAATAATTCTATTTTGAGTCAAATAGGATAGGTAGAGGACATTCTCATTTCTGAAGATTGTATGTATTTTTTCCAAGAGTGCAGTCAGATAAAGGAGAATTTTAAAAGTTGGACAACAGTATCAACAGAATAGAGGGATTGTAAAAGGCACTGAGATGGAGGAGTAGTTGGAGCTGGAAAACGATGATGATGGTGGGCTGTTGAAAACTTTGAGTTTGAGAAAAGTGCATAGGAAATGTGAAAAGCACCTTTGGGTAATTTTAAAAGAGCAGCTGCAAAAACATGAAATAGAGCAAGAAAGAATCTCAGGAAGTCAGTCTTCCTTCTGCTGCAAGGTAAAAGTGGCTATACATAAATTTATTCAAACAGATGCTTATCTGAGAGATCAATGGTTTGTAGGCCCTCTTCTACAGAAGGAGGAAATTTTAGAAATATCACATGTAGATCATTCTATTGACATATGCAAATGCAAGCACTGTAAGTGGTCCATCTATCCAAGGCTGAAAAGTATTTACCGCTGTTTTAAAAATCTGAGATCTGCCATTCTCCCTAAAGAACCTATTACAGTGTTTAACTATATGTTTTAACTGAAGAAGTTTTATGCTTTTGATATACTTCTCACTAACTTGATCCATTTCCATTTGTTCAATTCAATGTCAACATGGAAAAGGGATTAGCATTCTCTTTGCAGCATCATATGATGTGTTTGCATTTTCATGTCACCAGTTATTTTCTGTTCTCTGGAGTAAATGGCTACAACAACTTATTACTCCTTGGTACACTTTGGTTAAGAATATTGAACAACAATTATATTAAATAATAACAGATGAGAAGTAATAGACAGGGGTCTTATTATGAAGTAGAAACATGCAAGATTGTCAACTTCAGGTTATGCAGTTTATCAGAATCTTTCTATAATGCAGTCAGCATACTAGATATAACTGAAGTGGGTTATTAAATGTTGTCAAAAAAGGTAATAATATACTGTTAGTTGAAACAGTATACTGGTGTTTTTCCTCTTTAATATGTTAGTAGTCTCACACAAAAACCTTTGATTAAAAAAGCGATCCCTGGCATTGTTACTCTATCATTCTTTTAGAATTGGCTTGTCATCAAGGAGATTGTTTTGTCAAGGTAATGTAACACTATTTGCAGTTATGGGTGTTCTCAGCTTATGGTAAACAATTAACAAATCTAATGCAAAATAAAATAATATACTCTTCCTACTTACCTGTGTGGTTCTCAGCAAACCTCTTCAAGTGCAGTTATCTTAAGTAGGATGAAGATTTTAATGGTGTATTTTGCAAGAAAGCACGTGCTCTGTCTTCTGTACAGTACTGAAAGAACTTAGAAGAGTTATGGAGATTGACTCTGGGCAATTTATTTATCGCTGTTTTAGCACTCAGTTCCTGGTTGTTCAGCTGTTCTGCAGGAATATTCCTTTAGCTTTTGTTTGTGAAAGTCATCAATTAGAGAAGACATATGCTGCAGGCAGTAGTGAATGTACATACACCCTGATGAAACTAAGAAATATGCTGTTTTCAGAGTGAGAAATTCTAATGTGCATATTTTCTGTATATCCTAGCAATTCAATATAAAATGTAAGTAAAAGTTTCTTGTTATAATACTTGTATACAATTCTGTGTTTGGACTGAGGAAGATAAGAATTTGATTTTGCTTGAGTTCTGTGTAGGTTGGCTTATGTTTTACTAGGGCAATCTATGAAGAAGCATGATGTACTTAAAATTCATGGAAAACTTGAAAAAGAAAGATGAAAACTGACAACATGATACTGAATTTTACCAAGTTGTATTAGTTCATTTAGATAAAATAAGTACTAGCAATGTTACTTGACTGTGTCACTTGGTATGTTGTCAGTCGCAAATAGCTCTGAAAAAGTTAATAGAGTTATGCCAGGCAAAATTTTGTGGATCTGAGATGGGCATCAGGAAAGTATACCTTTGTTCTGCAGTTGTACCAACTTAATTTGTCTCTTAATTTCGTATATGAATGTGACAGAAATTAAGAGCTTCTCTTTCCCACTGGAAGTCCTTCTCTATCTCAGTTTCTAAACGGAATTAATTTTGCATTAAAAACTGTCAAGTCACAGCATTTAAATATATCTTTAAATTTAAAACAAAATTTTTATGCCCTGTTCTTTATCACATGATCCAGAAAACAGAAAGAATCATTAGGAAAAACAGTATGTCTCTGGCTCTGATTCTTAGAAAAATCTTTACTAAATAATGCTGTTGTACCAATTTATTGCTGCTTGATCTGGTTTTGTTGTTGCTTATTTCTTCTGACAGTGGATTTTTTTTTTTGAAGGAGGATGAGGAAACCTGTTAATTTTACCCAAATTAGTCTAAAAGCTTGTCAAAGTTCCCCAGCGTGCCAGGTTGATAATATAGAAATACTTAGTTGTAGAAAGCATCTGCAGAACGGATGAGTCATGGTGCATTTTGTTAATTAGGTTAGAAATAGAAGGGTAATATTCTAATGACAGCTTGTGATCTGTCAGACTAAAGAATAGCAGAAGATGTTGTGATAGAAATTAGGAAAGGGAAATAAGGACAGGCACTTGCATTGTTCCTGCTTTTTTCTGAAAAGCAGTTCCCTTGAGGTGCTTGCAATTTATAAGGTGTACCTTAAGCAATGACCTAAGAAGTCTTGGAAGATAGCTTTATTTCACATTATTTGGCAGTTCATCTTTTATTAGATTATATTAGATTTATATTTTGCTTATTTACTTTAAAATTGAACAAAGAGGATACTGATTGTTGTAATTCAAAGACAGTTTAGTGTGTATGAGCCTAAGATCAGCAGTGCATTTTCAAAAGGAATGTGAAAGAGAAAGATGCATATCAAAGTGAAGAAGGGAGGCCACTCCACATGTAGACAAGGCAGGAATGGAGATGGAAACAAAGACAGTAAAACAGAGTAATCCAGAATAAATTCATCACATGCTGAAATTGAGTTTTTGTGACTGGAAAGACAAATATGGTTTAATTCATTAAGCAAAGGAGAGTCAGAATAGAGAATTAAAAAAAGGTACTTGGCAATGTCCCAAGGAGTTATGCAGGAATATTTTTCTGAAGCTTTCTGAAGGAAGAGGAGGATAAAGTAATAGGCAATATGGAGTCCAGACAGGAGGAAGGTACAATAAAAAAAGGTGAGAGAGAGACAACCGAGCATGGTCAGCATCTTAGCTATGAGTATAAAAAAGAAGCTCCAGGAATTGACACTGAAATGTGTTTGGAGCAGAAAGTTCTGTGTATGTGTGTGTGTGTGTGTGCGCACAGGAGAAGCAGTTAGCTAAGGATTTAGATGTAGGAGGTTGTGTGGTCAAAAAAAGGATTTAAATGTATCTTTATCAATGACAAGATAAGAAGATACAGGAAATGGTCACAGCATCATCCTTGGCTATCAGGTCATAACCATCTGCAAAATTCAGTGAGAAACGGATTGTTCCTCCTTCCCTCACTAGCTCCCGGTATACAAAACTTTTTAGACAATATCTGTAACTAGAGATGTAATGATCCCATGGAGTTTTATGGATCCCAAAACTTAGGGCTGTGACGCAGATTACACTGCACTTCTGCTTTGGGCAAAGTTGGTCTTCCCCTTGCTTTCACTAAAGCATTGTTCTGATCCAGCTGGCTGCTCTTCCTTTTTGGGAAGGAAACCAACTTAACTCTTCCTGCATATCATGCAGTGCTAACTGAAAATGCTAGTAGCAAAACTTCCCCAGTGGCAGACCACGTTGTGTCGAGGGAGAGTGAAGTAATTTGCCATCTAAAAATTAATGAGCTTATTGATGTTACGGCTCAAAGAAAGGCCTTCTAAACTGAGTCATTTACCAAGGCATCTTGCATTCAGAAAATCAGTACACAGACTGCAAGAAAATACTTTCTGTTTTCTAACTGTGGGACTACCTTGGTTAATAAATGAAAGCCATTTGAAGTAAGAAAAAAATGTTACGCTCTCTATCACTCCGTGAGATGTTTGACACCTTTGATTTTTATTTAGTCTTGTTGATTTATTTTAATTATCGTATTTGTTTCACTAGGTTGACACTTGATAGGCATCCATGTTTATAATTTTGCTGTGTTCGTGCATGTTTCACTAAAGAAGATTTTAACTTACTCTCTTCTGAGCAGTACAGCTAAACCATAGTTAAAGGAACAGAAGTTATTCTGCATTGAATGAACATTGCTTTTACTAAATGATACATCTGGCTTTTCCCTTAGTTTTACTTTAGTACTATGTCACCGAAACACAGTTTAAAAAGACTAACGATAATCCCCTTAATTTTTTTTTTGCTGTACTGTTAAAAATATGTATTAAAGGAGTATAAACAGATGCTGACCTCAAATTTGTGCCAAACTTATTTTTTACTCTAAACTTTGTAAAATTGGGTTTGTTCTATAAATAATTTTTAGGGAATTCAGTATTACAGAGGAGCTTCCAGTAAAACAAAATTGTTTGGAAACAAAAAAAAACTACTATAGACATTTTTAAGAACAAAGAAAATTTATATGCCCAAATTAATACATACTAATTGCATTCAAATACATTTGAAAGTGAGAAGTGAATGGAATGTCTTCAAATAATGAGATACTAAAGAGCTTCTAAATATTGAGTGGTTTTTCTCCATTATTTATTCATTTGTGTTTATTATATTTTAGCAGCCTCTACCAGTATTTCTGTATATAATTATAATTTGATTTTAAAATTCATTCTTATCAATGGACATTCCTTCTGATAGAAACTGCACATTTTACTGTTTTTTCATATAATGTACTATCATGCAATCTACAAACTGTCATGAGCAAAGGAAATTAAGAACTTCCCAATTTTTTATAGTATCAACTTGTCTTTATTTCTCAGGCATGTTAAGTTTGTAACATACTTTTTTTTTTTAGTTCCAACTTTTTCAGTTTTACATTTTATTCAGTTAATATTAAGAATTAAAATATATTTTATCTAATTTCAGTCATGGATTTAGCTTTTCCTCCACCATTCAGAAGACAACTTTGCTTCCAAAAATTAAAATTGTAAATTAGGACAATTCTCTGAATTTCTAAAAGTTTCAATAACTTCTTAAAGTTCCGAAGATGTAGCAGCTGTGGTACTGTTATGAACGTCAGTACTTCCCTGAAGTTACAGTAGAAGTAATTTTCTTTTGTGGTGGTTTATGAATGTTTTACATAGAACTTCTTATCTTCAAAACACTTGGCAAAATGTAACTAGATTAATAAAATTAAAATTAACCTTTTGCATTTTGATATATAATTTTACACAAATAAAAATTAGCATCCATCTTAGCCTTTGCAGGCCTTGTCATTAAAAGGAAAGGAAAAAAAAAAAGTGGCAAAAAACATTAGGAGCAGACTGACATGACATGTGCCAAAAATACAACAGTCTACTTCCTTACACAGAAAGGACAAAGAACTGTAAATTGCATATTGAATAGTTATTTCAAGGACCGAATTGGGTGTGCGCAATCTTTCCCATTATTGTGGGGAACATTTTATGTAAAATCATCCAGACAGATGTCACTATGATTGCAAAGTTGGCCGAAAGTCTGAGTGAATGTAGAGTTTCTTTCCCTTACTTCTGTGTGGTCATAATGGGAGTGATTGCACTGTGACATAGATTGATATGTCACAGCAAGGCTTTGCTCTGAAGTTGGAAATGGGCTTTACAGCTCCTATCGAGGTAAAACGATACAGGAGAAAACAAGATATTTTCAACTCTGTTGCAATTGCAGAATCCTGGAAATACTCAATGAAGGCTTCTTCTGTGGGAAGTTTCATTTTAATATACTCACAGAAACAAATAATTTCAGAAAACATTAAAATGTGTACTATTTTTTGCCATCTCCCACTGATTCTATGACTCTTCAAAGAGTAATCTCAGTAGAACCATTTTGAATGCAGTAGAGGCATTTCAAATGAACCGGAAATAAGTGAGTATGATAAATAAATACATTAAATAAACTTGTGACAAAAGTAGTTATTTAAACAGCAGTAAATTCTTTTGAATTGAAGTGACAAGGGATTCATTCATTTGTTCAGCTGTGGTAAAAGCATCATGTAAAGTGTTGGATTCAGTGTTGATTGTGAAAAAGGTTTAATGATGCTGGGAACACCTTGTCAAAATTTTGCCCCATCTGTGTAAAGTTAAACTGGAGTAATTTTGTTACTTCTCTTGTAGTCACTCTAGCTCACTGAACTAGTTTATGCCTGTGATACCTGTATAACTGGGCTTTACAGCTACTAGTATTGCAATAAAAATGCTGTAGTAGTAAACAGAACGAGTAAATAGAGGTAATGTGAAACTGAAAAGAATAGCAGTGTTTAAAGAGCAGGAGAGGAAGGAATAGAATTAACAGTGAAGCCCATGCCTGAAAAATCAAATAAGGTTCTATCTTTACTGCAGATTAGGCAAACTAAGCCCACTGTTATTTCTCTAGATGCAATTTTTGTATTAAATTGTAGCACAGAGCACACAGTTGCAGCAAATGATAACTTGATATAAATGTTGACCTGAAGAAAACTGTCAGCCTCTCAAATCTTGCTTGTGTAGCCCAGGCATTGCTTGTAGCATTTAGTCTATTACATAAAAAGATGACAGGGCAAAGGGGAATTATAGTCCTTGATAGATTATCAGCAGGATATCCCTGCATTAAGTAACATAAAATTGGTACTGTGAATTTTTCTTTTCAAAACACAAGAAGTCATAGCTACAGTGGAATTCTTTTCAATTTTTGTGTAGCAAATTAAAGACACTCTTTCAAAGTGCACATAAATATTGCATTTAGAATTACATAACTACTGTAATTTTTTCCAGTTACATTAAATCTTTCATATCATTGTTAGTATAATGTTATTCCATTGATTTTAGTGTAGTTTCTCCGGGGTTTTAGAAGTACAAATACATGAAACCACACTTACAGTGAAGGACGCTTACAGGGAAGAGTAATAAAAACATTTCTAACAGTCTGTTGGCTCCTTCAAAGGTGAATCCTTTGCTGATCTAAAGGGGTGAAATCCCATAGGACAAGCCATCTGATTTTAGTTTAAAACAGGCAATATATTATTAGTCCTGGAGACACCAGCACACCACAGTCTGGAACTCTAAGAACTACAGCACTTCTGTTTTGGAGAAATGTGATGTAAAAAAGAGTTTCAACTTGGCTTCCTTTCTGCAGCAGACTGAATGGTGCAATGATAAACATTAGTGGCTGTATTTTTCTCTCAGTTCAAATGTGAGCTACCAATGAAATGGAAAAATATCACCAAAATTTAATTTTGAAAATTTAAAATCTTGTGTTCTGTGAGTATAAATAATCATTTCTTTAGCCTTAGTGACATGCCTTTCTGATAAACTCATCATTTAAAATAAAAAGGAAAAGACATTGTGTTTGTCTTTGAAATGGATAACTTAGAAATTGAAAGAGAGAGATGATCTCTGAAATGAAGGATGCTCTAGGGATATGACTAGCAGAAGCAGTAGTCCTAGTATTAGGTAAACAAAGGTTCCAAATCAGGATTGTGGTCCACTGTACTGAGTGTTCTGCAAACAAGATGAAGACGTATTATGCATTAGCTAATTTGTCAGATCTTGTAGGTTTTTGTAAAGGACAATGGTACAAAAGTACAGCGGTTAGCTGCAGCCCTAGCTGACCTTATCTAACAATCATGACAAGTACCAAATAACTGTGGAAAGGAAGATAATGAAGTGCTCTCTATCCTAGTCATAAATCTGTGCAATTCCATTAGCTTCAGTGAATTTCTGCAGCTTTTACAGGAACCTAACCTGGAATTAAGGGTCCAAGCCTCTGTGTTGGTGCAGAGTTGTTCATGCTGCTTCTGCTGTACTTCCTGTGATTTCTGTTGGTCGGGTGCATACTGACTCAGTGCGTAGCCTACCTTATTTTGACAACATCCTTTGCTCTCAATAATGCTATACAGAAAATGATCCTGTTGGGTTCTCAGATTACATCCACTGTTTTTGTAGCTAAAGCTGTATTTGTAAAGTGTGAGGTGCTGTCTTCCATCCTATATGTTAATGTTTGGCTTCTCTTCCCTTCTGCCTGCTTTTGTAAATCAATTTTATTTGAACTACAACAGAAATGTTTTATAACGTCAATGTCTTTGCAAATAGCTTTTTAAAAACCATTTTAATATAATTTCCTATAGCACTGAAGGTTCTTAAAACATAAAGCTATTGTACATCAAGGAAAATTTTGCTGTATACATTCATGCGTCTAAAGACAGGAGAGGGCATGCTGTATTTAACTTGTTTGACCTGTAATGTATACAAGGAATGGAAAATTTGGCTGCATGTGTAATGACCTGGTAGCCCAGGTAATTTCCTTTATGCCGTAACTTAGGTAACTGACATTCATAACGCATAGAATCTTGCTTGTTGAGCAATCTAGCATTATATTTGCAGAGCTACTGCTATACTAACTGGTATTAAGTTCACATTCAGTGATTTATTTGACCTGGGAAGCCAAAGGATTTCTTCTTTCCTGAAAGGATAATTTCTATGGCTCCAAATGATCAAATGATCTACATTCTAGTTTTCCACTTTAATACAGTTGTGATGAATACATGATCATTTGCAATATATGTGTATGTATATATGGTGGGACATTATGTATATATAGTATATACATCAGCATATATTAGGACATGACTTTTACTTTGGTCTGACTTCAACATTTCCCTGTGGCTTCACCAACCAATTTTAGAAAACTCACAAATAAATCACTAATCACACTCATGGAAGTTATCGTCTTCCTTAGATAAAAGTGTATCTGTAAAGTACCAGTTTGTATAGAGTATGCTTTGGACCTGTCCCACTGTTAAATAAAGCATAATATAATAAGCTAGAATTTGCAATGGCTGCCTGACACACACAAAGGTATTTTAATTAACCTGCATGCATAAATTAACCCTTAGAGTACTGCTTCAAATTCCTCAATTTATTTTGTTATTTAATTTTACCAGTGGGCTATGCTGCTTTTCTACTCAGTTCGTAGTACTGTACATAAAGTACATTAAATAGCCATACACAAAAAAAGAAGTGAGAAAAAGGAAAAAAAACCACAACAAACCAACTTCTTATAAACAAGGGATTGTACAAGACTAAGTACCCCAGGTTGCTAATGGGTAATGTATTCCTAAGCAACTATGTTTTTTTTTTTAAGGTTTTATATTATGACATGAATTAAAACCATGTAATGTTTCACTGTAGCTGTGTGCTTGTTAGGTTTGTTCCTAAAGTATCATAGGTATGTTTCCTGTAGCAAGAAGTCAGTTCTTTAAGGGTTAATGTGGGGTTAAGGAATCCTGAGGTATTCTCCTGCTTGTTCTTTCTTAAAGGTATCTGCATGTTAATTCTCAGATATTACCTGAACAGGTTAATATAAAGACTGTATGAATGACTAACTGAATGAATGAAATAATTCATTTGAAATGCTTGCTTGTATCCTGTAAATGACTGGAAAACAGAAATGTGATTTCTGAATCAAGGTCCTTAATGAAATGCATAAAAATCTTACCAGAGTAGAAACTCAATACTGACAATTTACTCCAATTTCTTTTTCTTTCAAATAGCCCAATAGAATCCTGCCAGAATTTCTACAAAGATTTCACATTACAGATCGACATGGCTTTCAATGTGTTCTTCCTACTCTACTTCGGCTTGCGTGTAAGTAGTATGTCTTTGATAGCGTAAGTCAGGGAGAGAATATAGCTATTAGATAGGGAAAGTCTTTGAATGAAGCCTGACTACAATGGCTGGACAAAATTAAGCTAATTTCTAAAATGTATGAGCAAAACATTTGATTGGGAACATTTAGGTAATAATAATAAGCATCTAAGATCACTAAGGAGACTGATAGTTTATAAGCTAAGCCATCTGTTCCAGAATGTTCTCATGTGGTAGAAAGTGAAAACTCTTATAGTTCAGTGCTGGTCAGTGACGTGGAATCTAGTTGCATTGTTATCAATGGAGTCGTAACTACCTCAGCAAGACTAGTGAATGCTTGATCTATTCCTCTGCTGCTAGACAGGTCTTTGGCAGTCAAAGGTTGAGGTTACAGCTGGTAGAGCTGCTGTATTCAGTTTTATGCACTTCCACTTTCCCAGACTGCTAATGAATGCTTTGCAGAAGCTGTAAATACTAGTCAACATGCTGAAATGTATATACTTAGAATATACTTACCACTTTCTGAAAATCCAGTAATGCTGTTGCAGGATCTGAAAGTTGGGACATCTGAAACAGGTAGGCACTTTTAAAAGTTCCAGACAGTAATGCTTGGAATTCAAGCTGTTGGGGGTTTTTTTTGTTGGTTGGTTGTTGTGTTGTTTTTTTTTTTAAATATACTTTGAAAACTAACTTTGCTTGTTGTTAATTGGAAAATCAGGGGGAAAAGGCCTCAAACATAACAGAACTACAAGGAAAACTTCATGTGAGCAGAAAGCCTGCCACATTAGTCTTTAAATTTGATACAAGTATTGCTTCCTGATCTTCCTTTGTCCATTTTGCTCCTGAATCACTGGAGCTTCTATGTCACAATGATGGTTGAGTTCCTCCTATTTCACTTCTGACCAACTTAACCAACTTTTTCTAATAATAAGGAATTTTGTTGCAAATCTGCGTTATTTCATTACCTAGTCTAGGTACAGTGTCTATCTATTTAGCTAAATAGGTAAATTCCTTCAGTATTTACACTACTATGCATGCATTCTAAGCTGTATTTTAAAAGCATGCAGTGTAATAGCCCCTAATTCTTAAAGATTTGGGGAGCTTTTTTAGATGTCCACCAGGCCTGCAATATAGGTTAACTTTTTGACATAACAGATGCAATGCATGGTATTTGTGAACTTCCAAGAACCTTTTTTTAGAAGTATCCAAATGCTTTGTAAATTTTGTGCTAGTGATAAGGTTGTATGTTCTTACCAAGAGAATTAAAATTATGTATTGGACACTCTTACTTACTCAAAGCAGTAACTTGGATTACATTATCAAGAAGCAGAGCACAGTAAATGAGAATTTACTGACAGCTGATGCTAATACTGTCATATCCACACTGTATGTTTTTTGGAAGGGAGAGAGAGTACTGTAGAGTCCATTCTGGTCCTGTGGACTGAATGCACTTCAGCAGTTACAGTATGTGAGTTGCACTGCTAGAACACCATTTTCAGTTTTAGTTTCAACCAAAACAAATCTTTGTGTTATCCAAAACTGCTTTGTGATGCAAACTGAAGCATGGTAAATGGGGATGATAAGGATTCACTTCAGATTAGTACTCCTTATCTAAGTCAAAATGCTAATATAGCTGTAACTTCAGCTCTCCAAGAAGTCCTGCTGAACTAAACAGGAGTTCCTGGGGAAACGGTGATACTTGGTTGTGCGGATGCAAGAATTGGATCGATAATGAGTTTCCTAGTTATGTAATAAGCATCTCATACTTTTAGCTATTTTATGTTGGGGTTTTTTGTTGGGGTTTTTTTCTGATAAATATCTCCTATGAGGACTCACTGGCAAATTCAAGTATTTGAAGAAATATTTTAAAATCTCATCCTTCTCCATCTGTTCTCCCTGAAATGATGTTGCAACTCAAAATCATATAAATATTACCATATATTCAGTTCTAGAAGATATTTGTATTCAAACACGCATATATTCATTTTAAAATTTTTGTTGGCTAGTATCCAACTATGTGAGAACTCAAAAGTGAAGTCTGCAAACTGCTGATGAAGACTAAGTCCAAACTGCATGAGTTAGCACATAATCAAGCAATAGGGTCTGGCAGAGATATGGCAAGTATGGAAGTAATTCTTCTTTGGAAGCGACAGAATTGTGCTAGTGCTTCTAGAAAAACAAGGTATCTCTTCAAGCATGGTAGGATTGCCTCTGTAATGAAATGGACTTCTATTAATCGCTAATTACCTAAATGAATAACTGTTCAAATACTTCCATAGAAAAGTATGAGTGGCCTTTACAGTCAACAGACTTAGTTTTCATTGTTGAATAACACACTTTAACCTTTTTGAAAGCCTAAAGGTTGTGCCCTGGGGAAAGATAAAATGCTGATTAGAACACATATTGCAGGTTATGAAAATATTGATCTGACATCTTAAAAAGTTTTTAGTTCCAAATATTCTGACTACTCTAAGTTCAACAGAAGGGAATAGAAAGCTTCTGCTGAAACTGGATATTTTTGTTCAGTTTTCATAGTGGAGCATTGATATTGAGTAATACAGACTAATAAAAAGTCAATTTATTTTTGCTTTTGAGTCTTCTCTGAGGCAAAGGATGCTCATGTTGTCTGTCTTCTTTTTAAGTATGATTTCAACATTCTTGACATCAGTGGAGTCCCCTTTCCAATAATTTATCTGGGATTCCATCAAAGTTGGTATGCACCATAAACACTTTCTGTTAGAAGTTTTAAAGTAGTTCTAAGGCAAGGAGATTAAGTGGGTGAAATAGTTAGAGAATGTCAGTATTTGCTTTGGAAGAACGACAATGGATAATGTGTGTGAGTCAAAAAATACAAGCACTGTTTTGAAATATGTTAGTCCAGGTTTTAAGACTTATATGAGTAAAACTGCTCCATTAAATGTCTTCGTGATGCACTAAAATTTTATATTTATTTGTATATTTATATTTCATATTTATATAAAGCATTTTTTTAAATTATTACTTGAATGTGAATAGTAGTTTGATCTTATTTAAGCACATAGATGAGTAGGCAAGTTCAAATGATGATGTCCTTGGCATCTAAGTTTGCCAGTTTCCCTAGGCTGATTTCATGATGAGGAGAGAGAAATGACCTCATCCATGGCACAATTCAAAGGATTGAAGTCCTGCTGCAGTCCTGAATTATGCCTTGTAGGAGTCATCCTGGTGATTATGTCTGGATAGGATGATAATGGGACTTCGTAAACTATCATGTATTTAGAAACCCGTGAACAGCAAGTACATGGTGAGACTACTACCAACATGTTTGGTGTGCTAGAGCAAAAGTGAAATATTGAAGTGAAATATTACTTTGAAATAGTTTATACTTACCTACACTTTTCTAATATTACTGATACATTGTTAATAAATGTGGAGAAAATGTTTTTTTAGCACAGATATTACAACTCATCATATAGATAATCTGTCTTTTTAGTTAGACCTTTCATTTTAATCTCAATGTGGTCATCAAGCAACACACAATACCGACTTCTTTCCAATGAGACATGCTGTTTTGTCTGGACTGACCTAAAACATCAGTTACTTGTCCACTAACTTTGGAATTTAATATTTTAGAATGGAAAATATTGCACATACTTGCAACCACCATGAGCATAATCTGATTCTTTCATCCTCCCTTTCTTTTTTTTCAGTTCATAGCAGCCAATGACAAGCTATGGTTTTGGCTAGAAGTTAACTCAGTAGTAGATTTCTTCACGGTCCCTCCAGTGTTTGTGTCAGTATATTTAAACAGAAGTTGGCTGGGTAAGTAAAATATCTTTTAATAGCTGTTATAAAAATACTTAAGCTTCACATTTTGATGGAGAATTTCTTCATCTTGTGGCATCGTGTAAGCAGAAGAATGTTACCAAAGTTCTTTTTGCAGTGAATTTGCCATTTCAGCAGACAGGCGGGTTATGTCAGAAAAAGCACTTACTAAGTCCATTTTGTTCTTGATTCATTAATATAATCTTCTATTCTAAGTGGTGGTGAATGCCAGCTTGGAAGTACTGTGTAACATGAGGCTGTTTTTATAAAATGGTGAATTTCATGTAATTGTCTCAGCTTACAACCTGAACAGGTGATCCAGACCATTCATTCACTGAGCTGGATTGCCATGAATCACTGTCAACAATGAAATCAACAAATTTTCTTCACATTTTGAGCTAATAAAGCGAAATTTTAAATCCACTGAAACAACAGAGTTGGAAGATTTGTTTAGACACTTGTGTGGGACTACTAGGAATGCATTAGAAAAGAATATGCAACATGTAAAAGGGAATAAAAAGTGAAGCAGAGCAGACAAAATATATCAATTAAAGAACACCTATAATGTGACACATGAAGTTTCTTGTGCAAATTGCATATTCTCTCTAGTTAAGTAAAATGAAGGTCAAAATTTGGGAGTTTTTATTCAGGGAAAGCTTCCTAAAAATGGCATACATTGTGAATACCATGTCTTTAGACAATATATGAAACTTCACAATTTGACAATCCATTTCTCCAGAAAGACAGGCACTCATTGTTCCTGATTTCACTAGCTATAACTCAATCCCAGATTCTTTGCATTATGTGAATTAAAGGCATGTATTTTCACACTTGAATGCAACATATCAGAGTTTCTGAGAACTTTGAGATTGAAATTATTGGAGATGAAGGCTGTGTAAGAGCAAAAACTAGAATTACAGGATCCACAGAAGAGGAATATGAAATGAGAAAATAGCAAAACTGCAAAATTTGGGAAATGAGACAAAAAGATAATTATTTGAGATGAATACTCTTTGTGACAGTGACTGCATAATTGACTGACTCATGGTGACACAGCAATCTAACAGTACCAACAGTAATAATGAGAGAGTTTGCCCATTTAGCAGCTTCTGCTGGATAGTTTTTACAAGATTTATGTAATTTTGCAAGCAGAGTTAAGCATTGTACTTATATTTATTCATAGGGCTGAAAGGATTTCCAGCTCTCTTAATTACACCAATGTTGCTTTTTCTTGATTTCTTGTTTATAGTCCCACTTTACCTCTTTTCTTATGGAATCCTCCCGAGACATTTATCACCTGCTGAAGCACGGAATTTTAAATTTTTTTTATGTAGTCATCTTAGGAGTGACATATTTACAGTGTTTGAGCTTTGCACCTGCTTCCACTGTGTTTATTCCAGAGGGGTTTTCACTTTAGGGAAAATCATCCTTAGTGAAATAATACACTAATTAAAAAATGTGAATTATTGGGGTCCCTGACATAGTTGTAATTTGGATCAGCAAGTTACTATTTTGAGATGCTGTGATGAAAGAGTTTTTAAGCAAATACACTGAAGTGTATTAATGAAGATTATCTATTCCTTTATAACTTTTAAAAAGATGGAAAAATTTACTCTGCCTGTGGAACTCAAATACTTTGGACACACTTTTAGGACTCGGTGTGTGAGTGGAGGGGGAAGGAGGGTGTTTGGACCATATTATTTACAGTTTCAGGTTAGATGCCTACTTTTCCTTTTATATAATTTTTGTAATTGAGAGAGATATCCTTGTGTAGAGCATGATTCAGAACACATAAGTTCTGGTTCCTGCACCAAGTGTCCCTGTGGAAATAGGAATTGCAGGGAGGTTAGCCTTTTAGCAAGGCAAGTAAATAGGGAGTGCTTAATGTTAGGCAATGTGAAAATCATTTCACAGGTTCAGACTTCAGTGTATTCCAATAATTCTTTGCATGTTTTAAGAATTTGTTACTGATTAAGTAGGATTCCTTTATGTACCTTAAATTTCAAGATCATTTAGGAGCCTCAATACAATACTTTGTCTGGAATGTATTGTGCATCAGGGTCTTTCCAGTTTATTTCACTATTGATTCATGTCAGTCAGCTGTCATGAGTTCAACTGACTACTAGACAGAGTGAAAGTCACCAGAACATTGCTCCCTGACTTCCTGATTTCACAAGAACTGTCCTGGTTTAGCTAACTGACAATAAAGTACGAATGCACTGTTTAAACAGTATTTAAAAAACCCAAACCATCCTAAATCAAAAATAAACTTTGCCTTCAGAGCACTAAATGCTCGTAGAAAGATGTGAAGTATAGCAGAGGACATGTGGTTTGAATGTGTATCATCTTTTAATGTACTATAGTGGAAAGCTAGTGGGTTTTTTGTTTTTCGTATGCTAGTTCAGAAATGCCACAATTCAGCTATTACGTAACTCTTAGTAAGTGAAACCTTCCACTTTCCCCACTTCTTTTGTGTTCAGTTGTTCATAAAATGTATTTTTGTATCTCAAAATGCTGTATATAAATGAAATTTTCAATCAGTATTCATGAAGGATATTGTTTCAAATCAAATCTTCCATCTAGATTCCCATATGCAAACAAAATTCAATATGCAAGATAGATCAGATTGTGCTTTTCCATCACAAGTTTTCTAGGAATGGTAGGGTTTTAACTGTCTAATGTACAGCCGAAAGCAGATCAGCACTTTAAACCTGCAAAATATCACATTTTTAGATTTGATAAATCCTTTAGGATTTCTAGGGTATCATTTTTGCTAGCATAAGGTAGTATAAGAAAAGGAAGTACATAAGCAGAATACAGCTGGCACATGGAATGATCTACATATTGAAATATTGGGGCGGAGCAGAGAAAGGGAAGAAAATTTTAATGAATTTGTAATTCGGTGATATACATTGCTTTGACAGTCGGTATAAAAAGTTCTTATGCTCTGACTTTAAAAGTGTACAGATACAAACATCAGTGAGTTAAATCCAGTTGGCGGTGGGTCACAAGTGGTGTTCCTCAGGGCTCAGTATTGGGGCCGGTTCTGTTTAATATCTTTATCAATGACCTGGATGAGGGGATCGAGTGCACCCTCAGCAAGCTTGCAGATGACACCAAGTTGGGACGGAGGCTTGATCTACTCAAGGGTGGGAAAGCTCTACAGAGGGATCTGGACAGGCTGGATTGATGGGCTGAGGCCAATTGTATGAGGTTCAACAAGACCAAGTGCCAGGTCCTGCACTTTGGTCATAACAACCCCATGCAGCGCTACAGGCTTGGGGAAGAGTGGCTGGAAGGCTGCCTGGCAGAAAAAGACCTGGGTGTGCTGGTTGACAGCCAGCAGAATATGAGCCAGCAGTGTGCTCAGGTGGCCAAGAAGGCCAATGGCATCCTGGCCTGTATCAGAAATAGTGTGGCCAGCAGGAGCAGGGAGGTGATTGTTCCCCTGTATTCGGCACTGGTGAGGCCGCACCTCGAGTACTGTGTTCAGTTTTGGGCCCTGCACTACAAGACAGACATTGAGTTGCTGGAGCATGGCCAGAGGAGGGCAGTGAAGCTGGTGAGGGGCCTGGAGCACAAGTCTTATGAGGAGCAGCTGAGGGAACTGGGGTTGTTTAGCCTGGAGAAAAGGAGGCTGAGGGGAGACCTTATCACTCTCTACAACTACCTGAAAGGAGGTTGTAACGACGTGGCTGTTGGTCTCTTCTCCCAAGTAACAAGTGATAGGACAAGAGGAAATGGCCTCAAGTTGAGGCAGGGGAGGTTTAGATTGGATATTAGGAAAAATTTCTCTACTGAAGGGGTTGTCAGGTATTGGAATAGGCTGCTCAGGGGAGTCTTTGAGTCACCATCCCTGGAGGTATTCAAAAAGCGTGTAGACGTGGCACTTCAGGACATGGTTTAGTGGGCATCGTTGATGGTTGGACTGAATGATCTTGAAGGTCTTTTCCAACCTAAATGATTCTATGATTCTGTGTTTTCTGATGTTTATTTGCATCTAGACCCCCCTGACATTTTTTCAATGCTGTTTTGCAAACAGTAGAATTTGAGGTACTTACACATAAATTAAAGCTATGCTTTACGAAATCATATTTCTTGCACAACACTGTACCAGAAACTTTCTGATAGTGATAGAAGGACAGCTCTCCACCTCAAGTGCAGGCTTCTGTGGAGAACAGAGAATCTTCCCAAGGGAAGAATGATAACAGAAAGGGTGGAGTTTCTGGCTCTCGACATTTTACAGGTAATTTTGACAGTTAATTTCAGCCAAATGATTTCAGTGCTTTGCTGAGTCTGGATACTGTCTTGACAGTTTAAGTGAAGGTAGACTAAAGAGGTTGTTGGATGAAAACAAAAAATTTGCAATGGGACAAATAATGCCATGGTAAATCTCATTTTTTTTTTTTAACAAAAAGTGATCATTATCTGAGTATTATAGCTAAGTTTCAGATTCAGATCGTTGTTTCTTCGGATAGCTTGCAGTCTGGAAAGTTGGAGAGCCCTGCAACAAATGAGCATCTTCCAGTTGTATTCAGTAATGATTTACAAACACTTATAGAATCATAGAATCATTTAGGTTGGAAAAGACCTTCAAGATCATCGAGTCCAACCATCAACCATGCCCACTAAACCATGTCCTGAAGTGCCACGTCTACTTCACACCACTTAAAACTGTTATATCTTCTGTGATAGCAAAGGCACTTCAAATAACTGAAATGCCTTTTATCATGTACTTGTATGCTTATGAAAAAGGAAATACTGATTTTGTGAGCAGACTGTATTGGAATAAATTGCCTTGACAGGATGGTATTGCTAGAGGAAGATTAAACATGTAAAATATGATCTTGGCTTCACCTTTACAAGGATATATGAATGAGGAACAATCAGCCTTATAACTACAGTGATTTAAATAAAGCTTAATATATGTATTTGATAGTGTCTCATAGTATTGAATCACAGAAATTAAAGGTAGAAAAGACCTACTAAACAATCCATTTCCTTTTCCTGGCCATGTGCTTCATCTGTTTTACTCTACAAAATTTCAAGTGATAGAAACTGTTTGATTCTATAGAATAGATTCTATCATCAGGAAGATTTTTTCATTATCCTTCTTCCCTGACATCCCTTTTAGTCTAGGCTGCTGCTGAAGCGGTGCCATTTTTTTCAGAAAATAATTCAAGATTTACAGTGGGGAAAAGAAGACAGACAACAGATGCAAACATAGACACATGCATAACATAGAGAACTGTGGTACGTTAACCCTGGCTGGATGCCAGGTGCCCACCAAAGCAGTTCTATCACTGCCCTCCCTCAGCTGGAGAGAGGAGAGAAAATATATCAAAGGGCTTGTGGGTCGAGATAAGGACAGGAGAGATCACTCACCAATTACTGTCATGGGCAAAACAGACTCAGCTTGGGGAAAATTAACTCAATTTATTACCAATCAACCAGAGCAGGGTAATGAGAAATAAAACCAAATCTCAAAACACCTTCCCTCCACCCCTCCCTTCCTCCCAGGCACAACTTCAATCCTGGATTCTCTACCTACCTCCTCCAGCGGCGCAGGGGGATGGGGAATGGGAGTTACGGTCAGTTTATCACACGTTGTCTCTGCCGCTCCTTCCTCCTCAGGGGGAGGACTCGTCACACTCTTCCCCTGCTCCAGCATGGGGTCCCTCCCACAGGAGGAAGTCCTCCGCAAACTTCTCCAACGTGGGCCCTTCCCACGGGCTGCAGTTCTTCACGAACTGCTCCAGCATGGGTCCCTTCCACAGGCTTCAGTCCTTCAGGCACAGACTGCTCCAGCGTGGGTCCCCCACAAGGTCACAAGTCCTGGCAGAAAACCTGTTCCATCGTCGGTTCCTCTTTCCACAGATCCGCAGGTCCTGCCGGGAGCCTGCTCCAGTGTGGGCTTCCCACAGGGTCACAGCCTCCTTCGGGCATCCACCTGCTCCAGCATGGGGTCCTCCCTGGGCTGCAGGTGGAGATCTGCTCCACTGTGGACCTCCATGGGCTGCAGGGGAACAGCCTGCCTCACCATGGTCTTTCCTACGGGCTGCAGGGGAATCTCTGCTCTGGTTCCTGGAGCATGTCCTCCCCCTCCTTCTTCACTGACATGGGGTCTGCAGGGTTGTTTCTCTTACATGTTCTCACTCCTCTCTCCGGCTGCTGTTTCTGCGTGCCCCGCAACTTTTTTTCCTTTTTAAATTTGTTATCTCAGAGGTGCTACCACTATCACTGATTGGCTTGGCCTTGGCCGGAAGTGCGTCCGTCTTGAAGCCAGCTGGCATTGGCTCTATTGGACACAAGGGAAGCTTCCAGCAGCTTCTAACTGAAGCCACCCCTGCTACCAAAACCTTGCCACACAAACCCAATACAAGAACAAATCTTTCTGTGTGGTGATTAGCATAATTATGGAAAAGAGAGGATCTTTTTTTCCAGTCCTTGCTCAAATTCTGTCCAGGTCCTGTTACAGAATTCTCAATTAATTTTGGATGAGGCTTGTGGTCTCAGTATCAACTCCTGGTCTGAAAAGACTGTTTCCAACATCTCTGGTAGACATTCAGGTATTTTTGTGAGTCAGAGAACAAAACTGGTTTCCCCCTGTGAAAGGAGATAGATGGCTTTGGAGAAAAAGCAGTGCGTCTTATTAAGATAGTTAAGCTGATGGTGTGAATGCCTCCTGGCCATTCAGCAAGTGTGCTTCAGGATGAAGCTTTAGTTAAAAATCGGTGACATGAAAACATTTGTTTCAATACCCTGTAGGTTTTTTAACATAACCTCTACGGAACAGCTCAGCCTGAAACCATATTTGAATCCGCAGAACACTTTATTCCTTTTGGAAAACGTATTTTTTTTTAATGAAACGTAGAGCAGTACCTTAGCTATACTAACACAAAGAAGTACTTTCATAACTAATTTGTAGGGATTACCAGTGTGAGAGAGAAATTATGGGCTCCAAAACTTTATAAAAATTTACCGTCTTTCGATGCATCCACAGGTCTCAAAACTATCCCTTTCTTAGCACCTTAAATTTGCAATCATTGTCAATGATTTTGTTGGCTAAGTATTGTGCATTTCTGCCATCTGCTGGCGAAAACTTTGAATGCACATCCAAATTCTACAATATTTCTTAAGATTCTAGTGTATTTTATACAGCTTGCATTTTGTGTCATTTTACGTACATTATAAATTATATGATAGAAGCTAAATTCTGTAAAATTTCCCAGTAGAATTGTATTTTATGTATAAGTGCATATGCACTACTTTTCTGTGCAGTAACATTTCTTTGTACACTTCAAATGCCTTCAAACAGGTATCAGAATGAATTTGATGGGAATGGTTCTGAATACTCAGTCAGCTTGGTGATTTGTCAATCATATGTCATTGAATGCACTGTATCACATTTGTATTATATTAAAGACAAAAATTTTACTTTCTTCCAGATAGCTTAATCAGGTCAGTTTTCACAGAGCATGTATGTTTTTACAGGGTACGAGTTAAAAGTGATATTTCACAACAGGCTTTTGAGTTGTTACAATATTAATAGCAAAAGGTAACCTTGTGACAAATATGTCTTTGTCATAACATCCACAACGAATTCTTATGAAAGTTGTTGCATGCAATTGTGAAAATATGCTTCTCTTTCTCTCTCCTTCACTGATGAGAAGTCAAACAAGTTAGCCAAAAGACACTGGAGCAGAGGAGAAACACAATGACAGTACTAGTCTCAAGTGTCATTAGTTCCTGTCACCTAGCTGATGTTCACAGAAACTGAGTGCTTGCTTCCCTACAACTCTGAATTCAAAGTAAACTGGATAATTTAAATCATCTTCTCTTCCCAGTCTATCACTGTCTGTGAGTGTTACTTAACACTGTGTAGCAAACTGACCCTAAATTCATTCTGTTTTCTATTCTACTCTGCTTGGGAGGGGCCATAGGTAGGGGAGGTACCTTGATTTTTCCTGTGTGAATGAGTGGCAGGCTTAGCCCCAAAGTAGTATTACTCTCTGAATGTTGAGGAGCTATTGCAAGTTACTATTGTACCTGATACCAGTTATATTGCCTTAAATAAAAGTGATTCCCATTTTATCTGGCTGGCTGGCTGGACTGCTTTGACCTCTTGCATCTTTTCTCCTCCTGTCTCCTTCTGAGAAGAAAAATTTGATAGAGCAAGAATGCAGCTTTAGTAGAAAAAAAATCCAGTCTTAAGCTTATAGTTACCTATGAACAAATGCATATAGTTTATTGCCATCCTGCTTTACACATGATCCTAAGCCGTGCTTGTCACTAGCTTCTTCTCTTCATTATTAAGCATTACATCCTCTAGTATCATCGGTTAACTTTATTAGCATGGATTTTACTTTTCCTCCAGAATATTAATAGGAGTATTAAATAACTTAAGATCAGGAACACATGCCTGAGAAGACTCCCAGGGAAGACATACCAGATTCATTTCAACGGTTCTTGGTCCATTTAATGAGTGCCATGGCAATGCTGAGTAAATTACATCAGTATTTATAGCTTTATCACTCAAATATGATATTTAATGGAAAAACCAATGGGACAGGATATTTTTCTAAAATATATAGTTAAATATAATTCTTTACCTTGACCACTTAATTACTTCATAGCAGAATTCTTTGTTTTGTCTAAGTGATTAATAGGCCTATGGTTACTTCTTTTAAACATACGGAAATAACATTAACTTTCTTAAATATTTCTGGAACTTCTGTAAACTATATGTGCCAGACTCACTGAAAACCAACAGTAAGTAGACCACAGAGTGAGTTTTTAAAACTATTGGATGCAAGTTGCCCAGACGTGATGATTTAAAAATGTCTGGCTTAATGGATGTTTTTATTAGCATTCTTCTTAGTCACATTAGAAAGGCAAGTATGCCATCATTACATGATTAGCTTTTTCTCAGTTATAAAATAAAATAGATCTGGGACACTTCTGCCTTTTCTCCATTATTACTGAAATATCTACCATGCTGCTAGTAATAGAATGCTATAATTAAAATGTATTTTATTTGCAATGCATTAAGTCTGGTTTTGGTTAACATAGTTCATAAACACTTTCTTCTTTTTGATATTTGATGTTTTTAAACACAAATGATATATTACTGTTTTGGACTTCTGTTGTTTGGTTTTGGGGTTTTGTGGGGTTTTTTTTTCTTTTTTTTTCTTTTTCTTTTTTTCCATGAACAGTAAATGTAATAGGTATTTTCATTTAAACAACCTAAATTTGAATTCCATAATCACTTTTTCCTTGTCTGCCAAGATGAAGTCATATAGACAACCCTCCCTTCAATGAAACCCTCTTAGTATTCTTTTGTGGTTACAATATTTAGAACTTCTAAAGGTATATTAATATTCTTCAGCATGTGTTTTTCAGATAGACATTTCCATGGTGTAAACCATTTATTTTTTTTTCCCCGCATGTATTATACAAAGGAACATAAGCAGCTAGACTTTACATTATCTGATATACCCAAGTTGTCTATTGTCATCATCACTTAATGTTCTATTTCATGTTTTTTCTGGGCATCGATCCATAAACGTTCATGATCATAGTCTGCCAAATTTAGTGATTCAGAAACACAGAATGTCATTTTGGAATAGATGGACTGCTAAAATTCTAAGTAGTTTATAATAACTGATTTTAAATTTTTCACTCATATTTCATACAGTCATACTCCCTCAAGGATAGTAATATAAAGTATATGGGATGTATGCTAAAAAATAAATCACTGCAATTCTTCTTAACAGCCAAACACTTTGCATTTTTTTTGTAAAGATATTATGTAATTTTCTTCTCTCCATATCCTTTCCTGTCTAATCACAACATGTTCTCAACATCCGGATATTATGTGAAAAACCACTCTAATGTTTTCTTTCAGTTTAATTACTTTATGACTGCTCTTGTGTTCTTTAATGGTTTCAGTGGTCTTTCATACTCTGTGATTAAGTCCCTTCTGCTCAAATGAAGGCTACCCAGACTGTACAATTTTGTCTTTAATAGAATGCGGAATAATGTTCTGAAAGAAGAAAGCTCTTTCCCTCAAACTGTTTAGGGAACCCATAATTCACTTATGCTGTCTTCTGGCATTTGTATTCCTTTGCATGAGGGGCATTTAAAAATGCTACTTGTAGTGTCCAAAAAGATCATTGTATTAACATTAGGTAGATGCTTTCCAAATTTTCCTGAGCTATCTATAGCATGTAAGTAACCTGTACACTTTCCTGAGTGGTAATATGAGAGATTAGGTTAATATTTTTATTTAACTAATTGTTTCTTATCTTTAAAAGTCAGCTTAAAGACCAGTTGAAAATAAAATTTCATGTCTTGGCTCCAAGATAGTATGTTAACTTGTACAGAACCTTGTAGGCATTCAATCTATTCATTATACATTATCCTGTAGTTTTTCCCCGATACCTTTTTTCACTCATTTCTTGGTAACTGTTTTGGGTTTTTTTATTAATTTGAATCTGAGTAATGTTGTTGCAGGGTGTGATCTTCTCAACTTTGATTTTTCAGTGCTTGTTGTTTACAGTATTTTATACTTTAATATAAATAATATCTGCATAAGTCCCAAACCAGAAGTCCTTATACCTAGAAGATGAGAGTTTATATTCTGGTAATTTTAACATAAGTTTTATGATTTCTGGCAACCGTTTTTTAGCTTTAGCTCATTTTGTATTTCTAAGCATCTAACTTCTGTAACACAGCTTTAAGGATCTCTTTTATCTTCTAAACCCTGGACTAAATGTACTGAGATGTCCATGTAGCTCTCATTAATTCAGCACCAGTGGTCTAGTGTGCTCTGTGGTGCATGAGGCTTGGTTTATGTGGAATTAAGAGAAGATGCATTATGCAGTTTAAGTAATTAAAAACCCCCAAACTAGCCATGTTCCTCCTGGCCTTTTTGCAAGACTGAATTAGTCATAAGCAAATCCTGTTGAGACTGGAATTGATATAAGCTGCAAAGATAGTTGGGATTTCACTAGAAAGATTAGAAGTTAGGAATTCCATACAAGACTTTAGAAAGTTCATATAGTGGCTGTTCTTACTGAATACCAGAGAGTTCTGAATGAACTTAGGTACTCAACTGATAACGGAGGCTTATATAAACCGGATCATTCATATCCTTTCAATAATCTTTTGGCAGTTCCTTTGCTCAACTTTATATATATGAATCTAAGAAAAGTCAAGAGAGGATTTGATTTTCACTCTTCTTATAATTCCAAACTCAAAAAGGGAAACTTCATTAATACGTTTATTTAGATGAACTGCTTGACCATCACCTGATAGGCCAAAAATCCATTGGGATTAGGTAAGATTACTTCTTGTGCTTCTGTGCTTCAGATACTGATCTAAGCAAAATTCTGACCTTCCTGCTTATATGACATTTCAGAAGTAACACTTGGATGGATAATAGTTTGCAACAATGTTATATTCCACCTCAATCTGTTCCTTAATCCACTATTCAATTTTTGCAATTGCAGTAATTTGCCATACAAAGTCAGGTGACATGTAGAGAAGGAAAATTTGGGATACAGAGATAAGTGTTCTTCCAGCTGAAGTGTTTAAGGCTTTTTATGAGGTTTTGGAGTGCAGGATATTTATACCATCTGGCAGAGTTTCATACAATATTGACTTAAGGAAGTAGTATCTTTCATAGTTTGCCACTTTTTGCCACTTGTTTCACATCATTTTTTTGAATGCCTAAGGTTCTGTAGTACTTCTGTATTTTTAGTGTCTATGCTTACATTATGCAGGGCTTATTCGTGATTCACTGCTGACCCCCAGACACTTAGCATTCATTAACTTTGTTATCGCCTTCAGCAGTGTTTAGTATCATACTATCTCAAATTCTAAATAATAAAATAAAAATAGAAACACAGCAGAGAAAATCCAGTACATAAATGGAAGGACATTTCTCTGCATCACAAAAGTGTCTCTGGAGTTATTGACTCCTCCGTAACTACTTGCACTGCAGTGGTGTACCTGACGGATTGCCAGAAAGTCTTTGCCAATAAAGCTAATGATGCTCAGAGGGCAGTATTTGCTTGTTCTTTATAAGTATATGTTTTTGGATCTTTCTGCTGGTTTTCCCAATTTATTCTGTTCAGGGAACTTTTTAATATGGAGCACTGTTAAATAAGCTGCTATTAAACTTTGGAGTGCACTTTTTTCATTTGGGCATTTAGTTTTTAATTCTTTTTGAAAAAATCAGTACATTGTGTTTGCAAATTTTATATAGGCTTATGTTAGTCACAAAACATTTTGCTCTAAATCTGTCTACTGATCTTACTTCTCTGATATGATATGTATAAAGGGATATGAAGCCAAAGAATTTGAATTTTCTTGGTATTTTAGGTTCCAACTATCTAAGGTTATCTTGTCTTCAAAACTGCACAGGCATTTGTTGGAAGTAGGCTTTCTTACAAATTCTACCTAGATGCTACTTCAGGTCAAAAGCTGAAATATTGGAAAATCAGCCAGTTTGACTTTATCAGCTCTTTTGTTTATTGCTAGTAAAAATATAGCAGATGACAGATAAAGATCAAAACCAATAATGCATCTTTTAATTTAAAAATAGTGTTTAAACTTAGAAAAATGTGGTTTTCTACGCAAGCAAAACTTTTTTTCTAAAGCCATTTTCTTGTTTCAGTTATGGGTGATTTACACAGGGAAATTATTTTGCCTTCTTTTTAAATCAGCTTCTATTAAGTAAGGCAGATGGAAGTGTGCTGTACAGGGGCAGGTCGAGTACACAGCATTTTGTTCAGCATTATCCTACAAGGAGTGCTGTTTTTATTAAATATAATAATATTGTAGCGTCACTGTGGGTGTTTAACTGAATAGAACTGGCCATGTAGTATCTTAAGTGTCAAATTCAGTTTCAAGAGGTTTTGCATTCAGGTCAGGATATCTGGAGACAATAATCTGCATAATCAAAAGGAACATGTTGTAGTCCCTCATAAGCAAAGATGATTGAGAGCAAAATGGTTTAGTCTACTGCATTATGAGATTTCTGAGGTACTAAAAACTCTCCAGTGGTTATTTCTCCATTATCACCTACTTACTCTGCTGCTCAGTATAAATTATCTATCAGCTTTATTGTCTTCCTAATTGGTGGTTATGTTTTTCTTTGATTAACCCCTTACTGTGTGGAACATTTTCCTTCAGAACTGTAGGAGTGTTTGTACAGGTGTGCTCATGCTGCACTACAGAGACAGACTGGTTCCTTTCCAACCACTGTGCATTCAGCAGTTAATGCCAGTCTCATTCATCCACACTGCAGCCCCTTGGTCGTTCAAACTGTCCTGTGCTTGAAGATTTAGAATAATTTCAGTTGATGCTAGACTTAGGAGATGTGGATGCCTACCTCCATAGCCTAGCAGAAAGGTGTTTTATTGCTAAGAGCTAGCTGTAATGTTAGTGGCCAAGTATGGCACTGACACTGTGTGCTGATGTCAGAGTGAATACTATATTCACATTATATCAGTTTGCTCACTTTTACTTAATTCTGATCTGGGATGCTTTTCTCTGAGGTAAGTCAAGTGAGTCAGTGAAGTTCAAGGATGTAATGACTTTTCCGCCTTGGGACAGAAGAAGAAATAATTACAGTGGGATAAATATAAAATTCTAATATGATTTGAATGCCTTTTACAACCTTTGTATTTATTCTTTTTTCAAAATTCAACCTTTGCGACCCTTTCCTATTCGACATCCAACTTCCATATCTATTATTGAAATTCTAAATCCTACACGGGTTCATACTAATGTTCTGTTACGTAAAGGCTGCTGTAGGTAATAGATATGATGTTATTTAGAAGCTCACTTTTAAATTATGTACTTAAGTGATTAAATATGTATGTAATAAAATAAATCAAGATAATTGTTATTAAAATTTTTATTGTAGATATATAATTTTTATATAATTTAATTATTTAAAACTTAGGTACTTATTAAACCATAGTTAATGAAGTGTTTAGTAATGGCTAGGTATGTGATTATGAGAATGCTAACTCTTAAGAAAAAGTTATTTTTATAGTGGTTAGTTGGCAGGCAATATATATCATGATGGTGTGGCTGTCAATGAACATCTGAGTCTCTACATGTAAAATACTGCAAGTATAAATTCAAATGAGATGGGATAATTTGTAAAGAAAATAGTGTGATCCCAGCTTTTATTTTCTTTTAAATTCCATATTAACACTGAGTTTGGATTCTTCTGCATTGTTTCACTTCCCTTTCTATTGTGGGCAAAGCATAAAAAGCAGAAAAAAAGCAGAGACATCTAAAAAATAAAAACAAACCAAGATAGGTTCATCTGGATTCTCTCATGCTCGCTTTTACCTAGGAAATTAATCTAAAGAAAATTATATACGTTTGCATGCTGCGCAGATTGTGTAAGAAATGTGTTGCATTCAGTGGAAAATAACATGATACATAGATTTGGAGGAACAGCATCTTCTAGGAAAACATTAGACACCTACTTTTCTAGGCAGTGGTTCTAATCTACTCTGATAGTGCACAGAAATTTTCCTTATGTGTTCTTAGTGATTTGGTAACATTGGCCTATTAATGCAAGCATTTGTGTGCACTTGAAACTCCCTGAGAATTTGCTTCTCAATAGGCAGATCACAGACAAATTTTCTGTCTAACATGAATTTGAAGAGAGGAATTTTAAATGCTACTCCCTTTACTGGATTTATTCTTGATTCAGCCTTAGTGCTGAATTGACACTTGCAGTTCTCAGACTTTGTATTTAAACATGATACAATACTGAACAGGTAAAGACTATTTTTTTAGTACTGGCATGGGGTGAAATAAAGGATACTGATAAGTGGTGTATGGACCTACATGACAGCCTTGTTTTAAAAAAGCAGTTAAAACACCATAATCTTCAATTTCTATGAAATTTTATGCCTAAATTCTTAATCCAACAGCTGGTATGAAATACTCTGTTTGTTGTTATTACAATATAAATTTACACCATGTGCACAGAGTCATTCTCTACACTGAGTAAAGGGGCATCACTTCTCTTGGGCAGGCATAAATATTTTATGAAGTTTGGCACCATTCTGGTCAGAAAATTTTTTTTTTTTTAATTTTTTTTTTTTTTTGCACTTGGATCATAATCACATATAGAATTTTGTGGTGTATCATTTTCATAACTGGTTTTTCATAATTAATATATGTATCTGCTCATATCCATTATTTAAATATTTTCTTTGTGCAATTCAAAGGCTAAAGAAGGTTCAATGGCTAGGATGCTTTATATCATACCAGTTGATTAGAACTGAAACATTTGACTCCTTTTCAAGTTATGGCCCGTGCCTTGTGACTCACAGCAGCAAAGACAGTCAGAGCTGCAAGTCTTTTTTTAAACCACCGTCCTGCAGCATGAGTCAGGCTTTAGATCTGGCCTTTGTCCTTCCTTTGTCTTTGTTCTTATCATTTGTCCTGCCCCATGGTTACAGTCTGTGATTATAGCATATTCCTGATTTGACTGCAATTTGTTCCTCATGAATGCCAGGGAAAATTATACAAGATGCTAACTTCATTCTTCAGGAAGTGAAACTACTTTACACTGAGTTGTAAAGGGCACTTTAAAAAACAAACCCCAAGTTTCCAACCTTCAGTGCCACCTCTCTGCAAGGTTAGCTTGCTGAGGTGTAACCTCTTATTTCAAGGGTCATCTTGATTTTAGTAGCATCATCAGTGAAGTGTCCAATTAATTTATTCTCCAAAAATCAAAGAATTAAAAAGACATATTTTGCATCCTTTTTGAATGTGGACTTCGGTATCTAGAAAGGATTACACAACTGTATGATAAAAAAAAAAAGAAAAATGAGATGAATAAATTCCTTTTCTCCCTAGCTCTTTTTTTCCATAAGGTAAGTATGAATATTCTTTATTCTTCCCTTCATGCTTTCAGCCTTTCGTTAAAAATGGCACCACTATCAGTTTGGTGGGATAATACTTCCTTTATAAAATATGATGCTTACAAGATAATACACTCTGATTTTATGTAGAGATCTGCTATTCATTCGTTACTGGGTATATCTCTGCTTGTCTTACATTGCCTGAAGTGGTATAAAGCAGAAAGTTAGTATTTACATATCTAGTGACTGTTTTTGTTATTGCTTCTGTAAAGCTTTCTGAAAATGTTTTAATATCTTAAGACTTTGAGACTGGGAGATAAAAAGCTAAATAATGCAACTACACGTATTTCTTCAGGAACTCAAGTTTGGGTTGTAAATTGACCTTCTAAATCATTTAGTGAGATTAATGAGCAGTAAGTGCTTGGCAGAACTAACATTAGATTGTTATGTTTTTGTCATAACCCATAGACAATGCTTCAAAGCTGTACCAAAAAGTAGTTGCTGGCCAACCTGTATAGTTTTTGTATTCGGACACACCAGGTTTTTTTTTTTTTTTCTATGAATAATACTTTTACCCTTTTTGAAATAGGACCAATGAAAATTTTATGGGCCATTTCTTGTAGAACTATGGCTTTTACACTGTAGTTTCAGAAGTAGCAACCTGAGAGGAAAGATGACGTGGAACATTCTGCATTGCCTTACTGTAAAATAAATTAAAAAGTAATTTTCAAGGAGAGAATGGTCACTGGATATAACAAAGTTATTTTTCTCTGCAGCGGGTTTCTCCTTGGCAGGTTTCCTTGTGTTTTAAGTTTTTTCTAGATTGTGGTTTTGGGCACAATTGTAAGCAGATAGTATCCTACAAAAGCACAGCAAATCAGTCATCCCTGTCTAACCTGTGCTTCAGAGAGCAATAATTTGATACCCACTTCTACCCAATACATTGGTTGTCTATGCCAAAGATCTATTCTTCCCTTGCCCTCTTGCAAGATGATACAGCAAGCACCTAGTTCCTGCATAGCCAAAGGTAAAGCGGAGCTCAGCTGCTGAGAAGTCTTGCTTTCTTCTTCTGCATATTTGAGATTAATAGTTTCACATTTGGATGGAACTTGAAAGCAAGTTAACATTTAATTGTAGCAATGCTTCCACAAGTGCATCAGTCCATTTTTATGGCAAGTTCAGGGAGGGTCATTGAGTGATATGCTCCAGGGATAGGCTTCTGTTGAAAATATGGAAAACTTCAGTTGTAGCATACTTTAAGTAGCTTGGGGTCATTGAAGGTACAATAGGTTTTAACAAGTCATCCTAGAGCTCTTTAGAACAGAATGGATATTAATTAGTTTGGAGTAAATACTTCAGAGCAGACTGCACGCATCTCCAGTGTTTCTGATAACACAGAGTTTAGGAGTTTTAAGTCTACCTCAGACCAGGAGACTGTCAGTTCTGTCCCTCACAGGGGTAGGAAAAAGTACAGGAACACTGGGAACAGTGCTATTTTCCTAATGGCATCATCTTCATCTGCTTAATTGGACTTCAGACTTTCACTCAGATGCTCATCTGAGCTAGAAAACGGGATATCTAAAAGGTAGTTTTCTTGACAACTGAAGAAAAAAATAATATAACCTATAGAGAACAATTTTCTGTAATCTGATTTTATATATAATATGAAAAATTTGGCCAAGTAATAGATAATGTAGATGGTAAAGAACTGTACTCTCACTGAAAACAGTAAGCCCTCATGAGTAATCAGGTTGTAGAACAAAATGCTAAAAAACATTCCATTGGAAAGCAGAAACATCTGCACGGGAAAGTACTACAAACATCTTTGTGTGGCTCTGTGATGCTGCACAGTGCTTCTCAGCACAATATGTCATCATCTTGCTGCTGCTGGAATTTAGATTCATATTTGTTTAACTTGTGGTACAGGTTTATTTTAGATTTATTTCCAGTTTTTGTCATTTAATTCATGTTTTCAGATTTTTATGTATGCAACAGATTTAGCAGAGCACTGACAGAAAAAGAGAGAAAAACTGATAAAAATCTGGCTATGCCAAGGAGCTGAGAGAGCTAAAGGAATACTGTCAAATTACTAAAACCAAAATATAGGTTATGTAAACTAAACAGCTTGGCTCTTGCTATTTATTACTTGGCTACTGTTTTCCTTTAGAGATGTTCCAGTCTTGCAAGGTGAAATGGTTTCTACACCCAAACATTTGCTGTACTAAGTACAAAGTACATTAATGATACGTTTAAAATTGGGTAATACCAATATTATAATATTATTCAAGATTAAATACAAAAAGAAAGATAGTGTGCCTTATATAGTAAAAAGTAAGTAGGACGTTCTTTCAGTTTGAGCCGTACAAGATGTGATTAGTAACACAGGTAAGTATTACCTTGTTCAAATCTTTCCAATTTGAGAGGAATGATTCAAGTGCTCACAGGTATATTATTTATATGTCTGCATGCATATGTAAAGAATCAAAAACTATTCCCACTAGACTTAGTGGAACTTTACTATTATGACCAGTGGGAACTTGACCAGGTTGTTTGTAAGAACATAGTGTATAGGTTACAAAGTAAAGGAGTCACAGAAGTGGTTTGCCTCTGGTTCACTCTCTGCATATTACTTGGCAATTTGAAATTTGTATGTACTGTTCTCCCCATTTCTATATTTGGCATTGTCACCCTTTAATAACTTTTCCAAAATGCTTTAAGATCCTGTACATTTCCTATAAGCACATGGTGCAGTCTATTTTTGTGTCTGCTTTGCATTGTACTCCAGATGGCATTGATCTATTTTTGGCATATACATCTTTGTGGCTCCTCTGGGGACAAAAAATAGGAATGATAAGCATATTCCTCGAAATGAAGATAGCTTTTTCAAGATGAAGTTTGTATGTTATGCTCAAAGCAGGAAAGTTGACTATCGTATATCATGGAAAGTAGTATCTCACATTTACATTTTTTTTTAAAGAGCTTTTTCTAATTGAATGAGATGGTAGCTGACTGAACAAAAATCCAGTCTTATGAGTAATCACAGAGCGAGTCTGCTTGAGAGAACTAATGCACTCTATTCTTTGTGCTTTTGCTTGATGGCTAAATTGCCTTTTTCTTTTTTTTTCCTTCAGTAATATAGCTGTCATTAACTGGGATTAGATGAAGGGTTGTGTTTGTCTGGTTTTTTTTATTTCATCTGGGATAAATCCTGTAAGAGTTGACTGATTACGTGACGTCTGCCTTCTGCATACTAGCTTCAGCTGGAAGACAGATATGCAAAGTTGCCAAAGAAAATAATACACACTAAACAATTCCCTTTATGTAAATGAACTAAAAGAACTAAACTCTTTATAAGAGTACGTGTTCATTCCAAGTGATCAGCATCACGTTTTGGGTTTTGGATCAATGGGTGTGGTTCTTTGGTGTATCTGAAAGAAGCTTATGTGGTAATATCCAGATAGAAGATGGCTTTTAAGCTCTAATACATCATGGATCAGAGAAGCATCTGCACTGCCTGCCTGCTTCTGTGATTTGTTTTGTCCATCCAGTCTGTGATACTCTTAGTCTGTTTTGTGAGGCTGAGTTTTGTATTTGAATTAATTGTTTGTTTCATGCTAACAGAAATGGACTAGATTATACTGAATTCTCTTTTGGTAACAATATGTAAAGGGGAACTTTGCATTATCCTGTGTCCAGTTAAATAAATCTGCTTCCAAAGAGTTCTGTTAAAGGAAGAACTCTGAACTGTCTCTCCGTGTTGATACTGAATTAGCAAAAAAGAAAGGTAAATATATGACTAACTTCACCATTAGTGGATGCTGTGACTGAAGACTGGACCGCAATACTTATGTGCAGTGCTCCTGAAGCTGAAGATACACAGTCATGATTTCCAGCAAGATTTTAGTCTACCACAACACTTCTGGGGGCACGCATACAGAAACTTATAAAAGTACTAGACGGCGTAAAAAATCTCTTGGAGAATTGTTCCAAAATGGATATCGTGTCAAAGCTGGACATAATATCCCTGAAAAGGAAGAACAACATACTTTTCGAAACTCTCTGGTGTCTTGTTATAGGGTCGGCTCATACTGGGGTAAGGTCTGACTCTAAAATTTTCTTCAGAGCTGTAGTTTGTGTTTCTGTCTCTGGTGCTAGTGTTGTTCTCTTCTAAAAAGACATTATATTTAATTTTTCAACTTCAAAATAACACTGCAGTATTTCAGTTTCTTTCTAGGAAAAATTCCTTCCCAAACACACATGCTTTAATGTGCTCATATCTCCCTCATCAAAGGGGTTCAGTGTTCACCTAGAATCAAGTAATCCACTCTTTACTGAAGGATGGAATGTAGAATTCTGCAGTGGTGGAGTTATTAAGAAATTATTTTTAAAACTGCTGTCATTATCTTAACAGGTGTAAAAGTAAGTTAAAGACATGCAGCAGAGAGATTTATTGACAAGTCTTTGATACAACATTGTTTGAAAGCAATTACTATACAACCTATGTAGATTCTGAACTTGATGGAGTTTCACTGTTCTGGTTCATAGGGTATTGATTTTTTTCATGCTGTGGGCTGTTTTCCCTGCTTGTACACTTGCATAACAGAGGCAGGGAAATGCATCAAAATATTTTGGCTGTGTTGCTTCCAAGGAATAGCAGATTCTTTTCCTCCCATGCTATTTCTTCTTGTCTTGTTCTTTGAGCTTTCATTTTCAAACCTATATACAGAGCATGGAATCTGAGGTTGCTCTGCTGTGCTGTGTGAAGGCATTCAGGATAGGATTATTTTGCATCCTAAAAATTACCCCTCCATTATATGTGTCTCAGAAAAAGTTCTGATTTCCTAAATATAGATTCTGGTTTGTTCAGTTTTCAGTAAACCATACAATCTTAATGAAATTCAGGGTAGAAGTAGCCATTGATAGGTTTGATGAAGATACCATTCTGATGAATGGGTGAATGGTTTGTCAGGAATTCAAATGGTATATAGAATCTCTGTGTATTGAATCCTTATACCAATATTTTGTATATGCTATTGTCAATAAGCAAGAAAAAGCAATATATGGCAATAAGAAAGGGATTATGTGTCTCATTGATGAGAAATAATGTAATGCTTGATGCTGTTCTGGTAGATTGACCTCTCATGTTGAATGAAGAAACATCCTAATTCCTGTTTCTGTTTTTTAGAATCTTGCTAAAGACACACAAGTTTAGTTGTGATTTCCTTCTCTTCCTCTTTATAGATTTAAAATCATAAATTTCCTTTTTTTGGGGGTTTGTAACCCATGGGTAATCCTGATTGCTGCTGTGTATTAATCCAGTGGAAAGCATCAGTTCAGCAGAGAGACTGCAAGACTGTCTGACAGGCAGGAAAATACCATATTTCAGCACCTGTAAGACTTCAAAGTCAAATAAAGCTTAAAATAATGTTGTTTGTTTTGCTGTAAACTTTATAGAGAAAATAATTTTCTCCTGTAATTGCATTACTACTGGCACATAGTTTATTGGTCATGTTTATATCACTGTTCTGGTCTAAAGCATCCGTTTTACTGGGTCATTAGTAAAGAGTCAGAAAGTGATAGCTGGAGAGTATTTGCACCTCACCTCACAGAACTGAACAAGTATGTAGTGAAATGAATAAAAATACTCCTGTTGTATTTGAGATCTAGCCCAGTATTTTAACATAGTATATTGTTACCTATTGCACATATCATTGATTTCTGTAATATTTTACACTGATTTCAGGTTTTTGGGTGGTATTTGGCCTCTCTTAGTGACCCTTCAAAATTGGCCTGGAAGATGTGTGTAATTTTTCTATCTAAATTCAGTGTATAGAAGAATATCAGGAGGGGTAGGCATTTGCTCTCTGGGAGTCAGGTGTGGTTCTTGTGGTCTTTTTTGTTGGGTTTTTGTTTTACAGGTTCCAGGTTGAACACTCAGAATCTGAAATAAAATTAAACCACACGTGTTATCTAGGAAATTACCTAGTAAAAATAACAGAACATATTACACACATATTTTACATTTTGAGTATACTTTGAAGATGGTCTGTTAGCTGTACAGGGAACACAGGTAGCTAAAGAAATATTTTCACAGTAAGAAAATAAACCTGTGGTATACACAGAGGTTCATTTGAATCATCATACCTATGACTCGAATTATTTTACTAGAGGCAGAAACTATTGACTAAAATACTTTGTCTCATATTGTTAAAGGAATCTGGTTTGATAATCATAAAAGTTTTTTCTGGTCTAGAAATCTATGAATGTCTTAGCTTTATCCTGGGCATTGCAGCTGAAATAAACTCCAGCTCAGAAGCATAGTTTGGTCATCCATTTAGAAGCAGAAGACTGACAAACTGAAGAAGCACTTCATTTTATCTGTATATTTTTCCTGTGATTAGATAGATTTTCTAGGTAAATTAAATCTTTTTATACTTATTTTTTCTATAAATTTTAGTGTAGAATATTATATCTTATTCCAGTCAGATCCCCTAAGAAAATTCTGATATAAAACCTCTTGCCACGAAGAAGGTAAGTGACATGATGGAGCCAAAACAGCAAGTACTTCCTGAGCATTCCATTCAGCAGTTTGCAATTAACTTTAGCAGGCAGGATCCTATGAAGTGTGGAAAATTAGAATAGACTTTACTGTAATACATAAGAAGCCTACCCTATCTCAAGTATTGATTGTATCATTTAAATGTAAAACAGTTTTGTAGTTACTTCATATTAAAAGAAATTATTCTTCCCCACATGTATAAAATACATTCCCAAATATTTCTAAGGAAAGAGAGATGTACACATTCATATATGTAGCTGAGATATCTTGGGGAAAATGGGAATTTTTGTTAGTGGTCCTATTATAGAATTTTGCTTACTGTTCTTGATACATAAAAAAACATCAAAAATTTCTATTCTTGGTGAGTTGGTGGGTCTGAAAGAGATAACATCTTAGCTGTGAGTCAAATTTGATTTGAAAATGGGGAGAGCATAGCATGGGGTATTTTGTTACTGTTTACATGTGATTAGTTTTCAGAGACAGGCTATTTTTTTGCAGACACTTTGTGTCAATAATTACCCTTGAGTTAAATCCATCAAAATCTTTTCTATTTAACTTGTTTTAATTTTGATCTTATGTGGATTCATAGTAAGCTACCTACTGAATAATTTAGGCCATTTTCAGTTTTACAACAGTGTCATTGCAAGAAGGTTATTGCTGTGAGGATTGCTGTGTCATCAGTTTACGGATGCATGTATGATAGCAAGCACACTTCTGCATGTCATTAATACCAGTACCAGAATGAAGTGCTATTTGGACTTTTCCTCTGGGAATTATTCAGTTGATTCCTCATCCCCTTGCTAAGTTCAAGGTGATATAAATAATCATACATTTAGGGGCAAACTCATTTCATCTGAGTTTTATGCTTACAATTTATTCTCAGCAGCAGCTTTTTGTAGTCTATTTGAAGAATAAGGCTGAAACCTCTGAATTACCTGCAGTCTTTCAAAATGCACATAATTTACTAGAGGGTCAAGTAGTCAATGCTATTAAATGTTTTAGAGTGCCAAACAGATTCGTTCAAAGACAGCACGTCTTATCTCTTTTACAGTCAAGCTTTAGAAACAACTGTTCAAGAATGGGAATTCTCCTTTCTCCCTTGTTTCAGTTCAGCTAGTATTAGTGGATGCTGCCAACAGACGACACAAAGTCTTTGCATGGTATAAGCTACCAGGAAGGTATGCATACTGGTGCATTGTACAGTGTAATTTGTCCCTACTATGTAGAGTTGTTTTGGCTGACCGACTCATTGTGTTAATAGTGTTAATGGGGAGTAAACACTGCAGGTGTAGTGGGTTTCACTTGCAAACACTGAACGAACTGATGGTTGTATGCTCAGCCCCTGAGAGCAAGATACTGTGAGTACCTGGAAACAAGGTTACTCAAACCTACCAGCTGCAGCCCTGACATTGTCCAGTCCTTTTATGTGTTTTGTTCAGATCACTTTTCAGATTTCTTTTTTACACTATTCTGGAATACCCATCTCTTTGCAGTCAGGTGAAGTCCCTAGTGACTGGAAAAAGGCAAACATTGCACCCATTTTTAAAAAGGGTAGAAAGGAGGACCCTGGGAACTAGCGATCTGTCAGCCTCATCTCTGTGCCTGGGAAGATCATGGAACAGATCCTCCTAGCAGCTACACTAGGGCACACGGAGGACAGGGAGGTGATTCAAGACAGCCAGCGTGGCTGCACCAAGGGCAAGTCCTGCCTGACCAATGTAGCGGCCTTCTATGATGGAGTGACTACATCAGTGGACAAGGGAAGAGCTATGGATGTTGTCTATCTGGACTTCTGTAAGGCTTTTGACATGGTCCCCCACAACATCCTTGTCTCTAAATTGGAAAGATATGGGTTTGATGGGTGGACTGTTTGGTGGATGAGGACATGGTTGGATGGTTGCATCCAGAGGATAGTGGTCAACAGCTCAATGTCCAGATGGAGATCGGTGACAAGTGATGTCCCGCAGGGGTCAATATTGGGACCAGTACTGTTTAATGTCTTCATCAACAACATAGACAGTGGGATCGAGTGCACCCTCAGCAAGTTTGCAGATGACTCCAAGCTGAGTGGTGCGGTTGGCATGCCTTAGGGACCGGGTGCCATCCAGAGGGGCCTGGACAGGCTCAAGAAGTGGGCCCATGTGAACCTCATGAGGTTCAACAAGGCCAAGTGCAAGGTCCTGCACCTGGGTCAGGGCAACCCCAGGTATCAAGACAGGCTGGGGGATGAAGGGATTGAGAGCTGCCCTGCCAAGAAGGACTTAGGGATACTGGTGAATGAAAAGCTGGATGTGAGCTGGCAATGTGAGCTCGCAGCCCAGAAAGCCAACCGTATCCTGGGCTGCATCAAAAGAAGCATGGCCAGCAGGTCGGGGGAGGTGATTCTGCCCCTCTGCTCTTCTGAGACCTTACCTGGAGTACTGCATCCAGCTCTGGAGTCCTGAGCACAGGAAAGACATGGACCTGTTGGAGCAGGTCCAGAGAAGGGCCACAAAAATGATCAGAGGGATGGAACACCTCTCCTATGAGGAAAGTCTAAGAGAATTGGAGTTGTTTAGGCTGGAGAAGAGAAGGCCCCAGGGAGACCTTATTGCAACCTTTCAGTACTTAAAGGGGGCCTATAAGAAAGATGGGGACAAGTTCTTTAGTAGGACCTGTTGCAATAGGACGAGGGACAATGGTTTTAAAGTAAAAAAAGGGTAGACTTAGACTAGATATAAGGAAGAAATTTTCTATATTGAGCATGGTGAAACAGTGGAACAGGTTGCCCAGAGAAATGGTAGATGTGCCATCTCTGGAAACATTCAAGGTCAGGTTGGACGGGGCTCTAAGCAACCTGAATCTAGTTGAAGACATCCCTGCTCAGTGCAGGGGGGTTGGACTAGATTACCTTTAAAGGCCCCTTCCAACCCAAACTATTCTGTGATTCTATGAAAATCATATAAAATGGCATGCATATGGGAATCTAATAATGGATCTGTTTGGGTCTTGAAAAGTGTAGAATACTGGAAAGAATTCATTTGCTATCATGATAAGGAAAACTGTGATTTTAATTTCATTTTTATCTTCTTATTTGAACCACACAAAGCAGGTAATACACAGGTTTCTGAAGGTCAAAATTTGATCCTTTCTGTGTCATAATTCCTTCAGCTATAAAACACAGCCCCACAAGTAATGTCCTAGACAAGATACAGAAGTTACAAGGTGATTGTAACCTTTTACAATTACAGGCCAGTTCTATTTGTAGTTCAAGTAAACGTAAACTCTCCACTTTTTTTTTTTTTTTTTTTAATTCTATTCTCTGAAGGGAAATCTTTAAATAGTGTAGGCTGTAGCAAATGCAGTACTTAATAATGATTTTTCTTCTTTCACAAAAAATACATTGAAGCCATAATCTTTTTGTTCTATTATTTGATGTCTCAGCAACTGAAATACATCTAAGATTGTAAGAATTTGGAGATAGAGGTTTTGTTGCTAACTTTGATGTTTCTCAGGCTTCTTTTTGAAACATTGCAATGGGTAACTTGGGCACCTCATTAACTTCAGATGCAATGCAAAGCAATTGAACAGAAGGCTTTTTCCTCCACCAGCCATTTTTCAAAAAGTTCTTAGGGAGTGAAGTGAGGGAGGTAGCTGGATGGAACAGAGATGAGAAAGTTTAGGGTCCTTTCCATCCCTGTCCAGCCACACCTCTTTGGACAGGAGTAGCAGAAGGACATGTCTCTCACGGTTTTCAGCACTATGATCCAAAATGATCATCCTCTAACTGCAAACAGATCTGAAGTTTATAATTATTAAGCAACATTTTATTGCTTTTCATCTAGATCCCCAAACCCAGTTTTCCAGTTGTGATTAATCTTCAGAGTTCCCTACAGTCAGTAATTAAAAAGAAAATTTATATCCATGTAATAGACAGGAGTGATTTTCTACTTTATTCAGGGTACTTATGAGCCTTATTAAGGCTACTTATGAGCCTTAGCAAGAGCAAAAATTTTATTTAACAACTTTCCAAGAATACTGTGGAAATAAAGCCTTGATTTAAACACATCTCGCCACATGCATCTTGGCTCTTGAGGGGAACCTGTCAACTCCACTGAGATGATGAAAGTTGTGACCAGGTTTATATGTTTGCCAGATCCAGTCTTTCCTTAAGTTTCTAGAAATAAAATGTGGTTTATAGCACTGGAATTGGGTAAAACAAATGTCAATAAAGAGAATATAGGAGAAGAAGCTGGCCTGGACCTAACTGTTACAGTTGCAATACCACGTTACACAACTTTTATATAACTCCTGGCTGTACTGTCCGATAAAAATTATCCTCAAAGCCTTATTTTAATTTTATGAGCTGTGCATGTGTATAATACACAGTGTACTTTTATTCATATGCCAAATATCTGCAGCCAAATTATTTACTATCAGCATAAGTCTCTTTTAATAATTTAAGCCTTTAATCTTCTATAGTATTTTCTCTTGCGCACACTCTCTCCGTGTATGTCTCGCTGGCTTTGTAGTTGTCTGGGAATTGCTGTTCATGCAACCTGATTTCAACACAAAAATGTTATTTCATTGTAAAACCAGTTACTTCTTTAATAGCCAAAGTGCAATCTATTCTTATAGTCTGATAGAAAGAATTATAGTATATTTGTCATTTTTAAGAGTGAATGTGTTGTTTCTCTGTTCTCCTGCTTGGGTTTTTTGAAATTAGGGTAGAGATTGGGAGCATTATTACAATAAAAGATTTTACGTCATTAAGACTTACCAATTTAATCAGGCATATACACAGTTTACTTCATCCAGGTTATCAGATCTCTTGCCCATAATCTCTTATTTTTCACTAAGCAATGTGGGAGCTGGGACGACTGAGGAGTTTCAGATCTGTATGTGTCTTTGTCAGCCTGGAAGAGAAGGACATGTGCACTAGAACTACCAACAGAACCTCAGTGAGGTTTTTTCCCCCTAGCTTTCAGCCTGTATGTCTCCTCCCATGGCTTCCTACATAAACTAAGGCTTTCTGGTAGGATACTTCAGTTATTAAGGAAATAAGTTTAAAACCATTTGAAAAAAACTGGTAAGGACCTTGGAATCTTTAAATATGGAAGAACATTTCAAAGGTATTTGACATTTTGCATGCTACCTGTGTTGATTTAATTGATCGCTGTCATTGTAAGTGAAATGTTGTTATAATCTGAATTATTCTTTACTAGAGCTTTTTTTTTTCTTTACTGCAGGCTTAAGGTTTCTAAGAGCCCTTAGACTGATACAGTTTTCAGAAATTTTGCAGTTTCTGAATATCCTTAAAACAAGGTAAGAATTTTTCTTACATACTGAGTTAGTTGCATTGGTGACAGAACATAAATGGCTTAGGTTTGTGGTCCTAGTAATATATGATTTTCTTTTCTGGAAAAAAACACTTGTTATCTGTTCTTTAAACCTTTTTCTGCTGATGAATGATTTATTGGTGTCAGCATCTTTTGCTATGTGATCAGTAGATTTTACTTGATGTGTTGTTACATTTGAAATATCTGGGCAAGTCTGTGCTGATAAATTAAAAGCAGAATGAATTACAGAGCTCTGCACTGATTAAACATTGCTGCTTTCCACCTAATCAGTCCATATTCTGCTGCCTTGGAAAAACAGAAATCAAAATTAATTCAACAGAAGACAGTTAAAAAGTATTTTGAGAAATAATCATTGTGGCTCTATTTCAGTTTTTTTGAACTGAGCATCCTTCTGCACATCAAAAATATATTAAAAATTAATTTTACACTGAGCTATCTTTATATTGTGTTCATTGTCATTAGCATTTATTTCAAAGAACAATTAAAATACTCCAAGTAACCGTCTGGCTTTCACTGATTCTTTGGGCTATTAATACGTGAAAGTTGTGCAGAAGCAGCACAACTTTGAACAAAAGATCACTAAATAAAAATGAAAGGAACCTTCCCATGCCTTGCAGTTGAAGACACATTGCCTTTCATCATTCCCTAAAATGCCCCAGGTGAAGTATTGGACCCAGCTTCCAATACTTACTGTAAACTCAGTTCCATTCTGAAATCCTATGCTCTCTCCACCTGTTGATGATGCATGTGTGAGGGCTTTTATATGCAAGTAACTCCATTTACTTGCTATGTTCATTGGTAGAGATGGCGAAATAGATTCTTGAGATTTGTACATGCTCATGGTAAACAGCTGTTTCTTCAACTCTTAACCTTGAAACTATTCTCTTTGCTGTAAAACTCTTGCACTACCTGTCTTTAGCTGTGTGACTGTAAGGAATTCAGTTCTTGTCAAATAAAGAAATGAAAGAATGTGCAGTGAAGATGTAGTCCAGTAGCTTAGAATACTACCAGTATGGTAAAGGAGAGTAATTTGTGCAGGGGCTTAGAATATCCAATGATTTTGCATTTAACACACAGAACAACCTCACCAAAAGAAATGGCAGTCAATAGAGAAGCCCCATAAACTCAAAGGATTTTGGATAAAGGCTAAAAGCCCCTTCAGGAGTGGTGGATTTGTAAACTTCCAGATCCATAAGTGAAGAAATACTGCATTAATCACATTCAGTGAATTCAGAGCTGGTTATTCAAGATTGACCTGTTCGTTTAAATAGCATTTCTCTGGTACAAAATTTACTGTTAGATTAGATATCATCATCTCTGTGATTATTTATATGAATGTCCAAATATCTGTAAACCTCAAATGTTGATTGTTAGAAAGCCTGTAAAGCAAAGCTTTCTTACATGACTGTTTCAGTTTACTCAACTGGTTAATCCCCAGCAGTTCATCAATAACACCATTTATTTAATTTAAAAGCTGCCAGTGTCTCAAAACAATTTTTTCCATCTCCCTGTTCCTGGTTCTTCAATAGAAAGACATGTCTGCTCTCTTTTGTATCTTACTTAATAACCTGAAATGAACTAAGTAATTTGGATACTATCAATGTTCACAAAACATCATTTTATAAAATGGATGAGTCAAATTAAAACAAATGAACAGAATGTCATTTATGAAAAGTTTTTAGTTACACCTGACTTGACCAGGTACGTGCCTTGGTTTTTATTTATTGTCTTACATGAATTTACCTTTTAGAAAGCAAAAAATTAGAAAATTCATTTATTACTGCTACTGCTAACTTCAGTGAGAAATTTTCATGTTTTCAATATGCTCTTAAGTATCATCACAAACAAGAACTATGGTTCATGTGGTGGGTACACTTTTTCTGTTACAGTACCAAAATATTTTTTAATTTAGAGTTTCTATTTCTGCATTATTAATCTTCCTAAAAAAAAAAAAAAAAAAGCAGCACGCTGAGCACTTGTGGTTAATGGACAATCTTTAGTAATTCTGCAAGAGTTAGAGCAGTTAAACTAGTAGTCTCAATAAATTTGTTTTTAATTAAATAAAATTTACTTCCCTAAATTCAAGCAGTAATTTCAATTACATAGAGTGGCCTTAAACTGTTGTTATTACCTTAAACTCTTACACTGTATTGTATGCTTTTGACCAGCTACTGCAACATTGTTTTGCTCAGGGATGTTTAAAAAACTTACAGAATTAATATATTTTAGCATTTGTTGCAATCTACTTTTAAGGTTTTGATGAAATTTTCAGCATCATTGTTGGTGAACATAAAGACCAAGGATTAATGACAGAATTTGAATTGTTGAACTGAGATAGCAAATTCAGTATATCATTACTAGCTCTGAAATGATAGTATAGGGGAAAAAACCTAACACTTAAAAATTCTGCAAAAGATAAAAGTGTTCTTTGTTCGAGGTGATATGTGTTTATATGAAAAAAATATGGAACTAATTTGACTAGAGGTGTTTCAGTGTGCTTAGCATTATTAACAAGTAACTACTGACAAGATGAGAAACTGATAGACTATAGAGGGCACTGTTGTGTTTTTAAAATTTGGGGCAATTAGAGAAGAAATTTTGTCCCTTTTTCCCTCATTCCTCCCAGTAAAGAAAAAAGTTTACTCTAACCTATAAATTAAAATTATTCCTGGAATTAGTGACTGAGATATGAGGATTAAAGGAGCATATATTGCATAATGAGTAGAAGGGCCATTTCAAACACTGGAATCCAAAGGAAGAAGCAAAACAATGCAAAAATAGAAGCAGTGAGAAGACTAGCAAAGTAGTATGGTTGTGAAAGATAATTATTAGAATAGCTGAAAAATTATTAATTATATTTGAAAAGAACCAGTAAGGCAAAGCAAAATTTTACAGCAGTGAATTAAAAGACTATACACTGCTGAGGATCTATTAGTTTCCCTAATTTGAAATTAAATGTATTTTACTCAATATTTTTTGTTCCTGTATTTTATGAAATAGAATGAGTTGTGTGGTGTTCAGTTGAAAATATCTCTACACTTCACTGTTTTCTAATATTTTTCAACAAAACTACAGAGGCTTAGGCAGGGCTCACAGTAAGGGATTTTGCACAGATGTTGGAAAGAGCTTAAAGAGGAGGAAAATGTTTGTGACTAATCATTCATCTATATTTAGACTCTGGGAGAAACACAGGGAGTATTTCATAGAGGAGAGATAAGGTACAATGTTTAATAAATCTGCAAAAATAAAATGTACCAAACAATTCATGTAAATAGTCATTCCTAATGGCTGCTGTCATTTACTTGTATTACTGTAAAATGTGGAGACCAACTGATACATTATTGTATCAGGAGCCTCTCCTGTTCTAAGTTCAGGTGAAGGGTGATATTTAGTCTTTGATAACAAAGCTTTGCGTCAGCATGATTTATATGATTTTGTTTAATCTAGGAACCTATTGGTTAGAGCCCTGTGCTGACTGACTGTTATCACCAATAAAATATGGACTTTAATCAACCATACCTTAAGAAATAGAGAAACAGGGAATATGTGCTGATGTAGGTGAATGCTAATTGCAGAACTGCTGGTGTATTATCTTATTTTTGAGTACAGTATTTGTTATAGCATCTGTCACATTTCTTTCCTAGTACCCAAAGATGCCCACTTCTCTAACTGTAACTCTTAAAAATATTTTTAATGGAGCTGGTCTGATTAATTTTCCAGGTTAATTTCTCAACTTTGTTTAGAAAATAATGCATTATTATTGTCCTTAAAGTAGTTATAAACAGTTAATTAATAACAGTTAAAGTAGTTATATAACAGGTAATTAATTTTACTGCAAAACTGCTACTGCTAACACTGATAGTGAATTTTTCCCAATTTTTATTCTCTTTGTATTGCATTAGGCATAATAGTGAGGCATTATTGTTTCTTAGAAATGTTTTCAAAAACAAAGGAGAGCTATTTCCAATACAATTCTGTGAATGGGTAAGATTATTTAGGCACAGTAATACATGGACTTCAGTTCCTTGTGTATTTGTTGAATATCCTTCTTAGCTTTTGAAATCATAGCGATTTTTGTAAGAAGAGAGGGAGCGAGGTTTACTTATATTTCTTCCACAAGCTTTTAAGTAAGGTATTTTCCTGTTTTCCTGCTGAGCTGAGTAAGGTCCTTGCTTCAAAATCGCTTCTGGCTACAATAGGGAACATGCTACTCAGTGGGACTAAAAAGAGTTTGCAGAGTTTGACTGGTAGGTTTCAATCCCTCTCTCTCTTTTTTTTTTTTTTTTTTTTTATTTTAGAAAAATGTGAATGTGAAGTATGAAATGAAATACTCTAGTTCCATGTGAATTTCCACAGAGAAGTCCATAGGAATTCATGCAAGCAGAATAATATAAAAATTATTTAGGACTTTACACAGGAACTATAAAATCCCTAAGTTATTTAATTTGGGAATCATATTTTTTTCACAAAAGCAGCATGACATTTAGAGATTGGCTGCAGTAGTTCATTAATTGTTTGCTGTAACCGTAGGAAAATATTCTTGCCCTGTGGTCATGTATGCAAGATACAAGTGTTAACAGATGATGAGTATGCAACAAAAACATCCTCTTGCTGTTAATTTTTAAAGTGTCTGCAGGTCTCGGTTCAAAAGCATGATGAATATAGAAGAAGCATATGAAAAATGAAATAATTCAAAAAACATCCGTCAATTGTTTGTATAAATGCAGTGTTCAGCAGCTAATGTTAACTGGCATTGCCTAGTTTATTTCATTGGACCTGCATGGATGTATTCCAGGGTAGCAGAATATTTACATGTAAATCATTGCTGAGGTGTATAGCAATGAAAAATGAGAAGGCGAGTGTACTGAGAAGCAACCAAATTATTTGTGAAAAAGCACTATTTATTTCTATGTGTTTGATTATGAGTGCAAATGTAGCTAAGGTTTCCATTTGTCTTTCTGCTCTCAAATGCATTGGAATTTTTATTTCAAGCTATCTAAATTATGCAAATGTGAACTCAGAAAAGACAATACATATTTTGCATAGGCTTTTGATTAAGTATTGTAAGGAGCCTGCTTCTCTTCAGAAATGATGAACAAACTCTTTCAGTCTGAAGTATGCAGCTGTATACAGGTACATATTAAAAATGTGTGATAAATTCTAGTCTAAGTTCCTATTTGTTCTTGGGGTTTGTTTATTTTCAGTAATTCCATCAAGCTAGTGAATCTGTGCTCTATATTTATCAGCACGTGGCTGACAGCAGCTGGGTTCATACATTTGGTAAGTATATTTGAAAATACTTCATTGACTTTTTCTCATGGATTATCTGCTCTCTGAGCTACTTTATTACCTGAAATTGCCTTGCTCTGGATAATCCCTTAACACATCTATAGAGTACAATAAAAAAAAGACATTACAGCTTCCCAAATTTTAAGCTTCTACTCAAAACTAATTCTGAATAGCGAGCAATACCTCATTAACCTCAGCAATAAAATATGAGACTTGGACTGATGCAACTTCTTGAATGATTACAAATTACCAGTAGGTGGCAATGTTTCCTAAATAACTAGCTGGAGTGCTTCCTGGAAGGGGCTGGCAGAGCTGAAATGATACTGAGGTCCTGGGAAATAAATGGTTGGGCCTGAAGGAAGCACTTTTGTATTTCCATGAGAAGTAGTGGGATTGCTAACATTCTGGGTACCATTTTTTTAGAGGTTGTTTCCTTCCCTCTTGTTTTTAAATTTCTTTTTTTTTTTTTTTGGTGTATCTTTCGGTCACTGATAACATGGATTTTTGTAATAGATTTTTATTCCACACTTAACAATACCTGAAAAATGTAAGATTGTTAGTATAGAAGTACATATGAGGTCATAAATGTGAATATACATATATATGATAGGTATATGTCAATTGTGTATTTTAAACTTTTTAAACTTTTTACTGATTTGCTTGGAAAATATAATTAAATATGATTAAGTGTTTGTCCTTTAAGTACAATTTATGATCAACTTAGAATCAGGAAAATTTCAAGTTGCTAGTAGTAATAAGTTATTCAGGAATGATTTGAGACTAATATTATAATTTAATGATATTGATGTTAGTCCAGAGCAATTTAATTGACTTCACTTGAATTACCTTGAGCTGCATCCAGCTATATAAGATTAAATTCAGAATGTTTATCTTCTTGATATGCCAGATAGTAATTTAATTTTTACTCTTACTAAGATGCACCAAAATTCTGCATGTTTTCATTTATGATACACTTCTTCATGGATGACCACATTTTTACACTCCTCCGGGCAAATATAGCATTTTTATCGTAGGAACACTAGCTTTTTCTATTTTTGAAGAAAACATAACAAAAGCTTTGTAAAATTATATCAGGACAGAGGGAATGCTATTTTCTAGGGCTTGTATTTTGGTGGTGTTTTGGTTTTTATTTTTTTTCTTCTTTTCAGCATAAGTTTCTCTGTTCTGCTGTAGGAATCCTCAAACTTCAAACTTTTTGCTGTGGAACAAATTTTAGAAGGCATGCTCCTTTCCCACTGATAAATTTATAACTTTGTCACATACAGTAGCTGACTTCTTGGAAAGTAATAGTATATTGCTAAACTTAACATGTCACAATGCATTTAATAGCTACATAATGCTTTAAAACAAAAACATTAACAAGTATAATTGCATTACAAGTAAGATTCACTCTGAAAAAGTTTTGAACATATTGCTATAAAATGAACTTACCTATCTGCATTAGTAAGTTATATTATTTAGTGGTGAATGGAAAAGATACTTTCCATAAACAGTATGAGTCGCAAGGCTATGCATATTGGCAAAAGAACGATAATGCTATAATTGAGACAGGGTTAGGTTCTGTATTTGTTCAAAATAAATTACAGGAAAAGATCCAGAGTTTATATTATACGCCAAATTATACACACACACACACACACTCATGCACACACATATATCAGTAGAGTTAATTTGTTGTACAACTCTATTAATTCATTATGTTTTCTTGCACATTGTAGGTGGAGAACTCAGGGGATCCATGGGAAAATTTCCAGAATAATCAACCGCTAACATATTGGGAATGTGTTTATTTACTGATGGTTACAATGTCCACTGTTGGCTATGGAGATGTTTATGCAAAAACAACCCTTGGTCGCCTTTTCATGGTCTTCTTCATCCTTGGGGGATTGGTAAAAACTCTATTATTATTATTATTATTATTGTTATTATCATTATTCCAGTGACCTTAATACTTGATCCTGTATATCTCAATGCTGTAATTAAAGAAATAATAATATCTAATTTAGTGAATTAAAATTAATTATAAAACTTTTAAATATGTTTAATACACCCCATTTTTTTTCTATAGATAAATATTTGGCAGAGCTTGTCAAATTAGTCCAGTTTAATAGAGTCAGAATTTTTCTAATCCATTTAAATGAGTAATGCATGTGAATACATAAATGAAGTGCCTTAATATTTCAACTTATAATGTTATTTGTAGTCCTTTACTTTTTAGTGATTGACTGTAGTGTATTTATTTGAGGCTGCTATTGATACTTAAAGGCACTTTGCGGTTTCAGAAGTCCTACCTACCCTTCTGTGTTCCTTCCCAGAATTCCAACAAACACTGTGGCTTTGGACTGCCTTAAAGAGCAGCTTGCCTGATCCAGATGATGGCAAACCACATTCTCTTTAATTTCAAACATCCTTTCATGTCATGCAGTGCAATTTTAACTCACAATTTATCACATGGCCATAACCGGTATCCTTTTATATCAGCAAATTCTTGTGTTCTTTGTCCTGTATGTACATAGCACCAAAGTTACTAATTGTCTTGTGTCAACTTTTCTATTATTTATCAGTGTCAGTAATATTATAGGACCTGTTGCAATGTTATTGTCTAAACTAGCAAAGTTTATTTTAATGTTTACACGGTGCAAGGTAAGTGGTTTAGGGATGACTCACAATATGTATTGTGCACATACATATATATGTATATTGTTACTTTACTCTCATATATTGATTTCACATATACATACATCTTACAGAGGTGATATGTATATAACTAATGTGAATGCTGTATGAGAGACACACACAGATACATATATATGAATATATATATGAGCATAAATATATGCATTCCCATCTATGTTTGTTGACATACGAAGACAAAGACCATGTCAACTGGCAGTAGCTCTTCGAAGTATCCAGCCACAAGGAAGATGTTTGTTGGACAAAACATGGCAGAATAATTTTTATTTTCTCCTCAAAACCTTTTTTCTATCATGTGTTATTCCAATCCTTTTGCAAACACAAACTTCTGGAAAAGTTCTTTTTGGGGGCGGGGGGTGTGACCTTTTTGTTTCTTGGCAGGGGGAATAACCCCTGATTCCATCTTGGTTTTGTCTTCTTTTGAATTCTAATAATGGGGGAAAAAAGTCTGTCTTTTCAAATAGAAATGTAACAGTAATGATAATACTTGGTTTTGGTTTTTGCAGTGGATCTTGGATAGGTTTTTCCCCCTCCCCTCTTCAGGAAGAATTAGACATAACTGTGTTTTATGATTAGATACCAGTTTGGATTAATTTTGTTATTGTTTTGTTTTATGTGCCTGTTTTTCCTCTTTTGACCATTTTCTTAATTTATAAGGTGTGCACCTTCTCCGAGACCAACTTTTACATTGAGCCCTCTTGTTTTGTTTGATAAGAACTTTTACATTTTTAAAATTTTCTTTTTAAACAACTTCATAGATCTAATTCTTTTGCATTTTCAGATCTTAAAGATACATATCTTCTGAAAATATTCATCATCCCCCTTTCTTTGGCCTCTCTTTTTAGTCTTTTCTTCTGTCTCCTATCTTCTTCTTAGGCCATGTTTGCCAGCTACGTCCCTGAAATCATAGAGTTAATAGGAAACCGCAAGAAATATGGTGGTTCCTATAGTGCGGTTAGTGGAAGAAAGTAAGTATCCCAAGAGGCTCTGCTGCCTCTGCTGCAGTAGAACACTCTCTGCATGCCATTTTCTTTTTTTTTTTTTGTGTTTTTGTTTCATGCATGTAGGCAATGTTTGCTCGCTACGTGCCAGAAATTGCTGCTCTCATCCTTAATCGGAAGAAATACGGCGGGACTTTTAACTCAACTCGAGGCAGAAAGTAAGTCAAAAAAGACCAGGTGTGGTTGTGTGACTTTAAAGAGCCCCTGAAGGTGGTAATAGCTGACTCACAGCTTATGAGGCTGTATTCCTTGACATCAGATGTTACCACTGGAGAGTTGTCACACTATAATTAGAGACCTGGGCCATGCCATGGTACAAGTCACAATATTTTGTCCCTACTTCAAGAGAACGTGGATACCAGTAAGACTACACTGATGTATCTTGCAAAAAATGCTGCTATTGCATTTGCAGTTAGCTTCTGGAACAATGTTGACTTGTCACTTCACACTTTTGGGCATCAGATTATCATATGGTCATGTCTTCACTAAGTGACAATGGTAATTCACATGATTTTCAAACAACTCAGTTCTTTAGAAAACTTGGGTTCACTGGAGTGCAAAATATGAGATTTATGTTGATGGGGTTATTCCATTAGACTGACTATGTCAGAAGTCTGACAGTGCTGTTTCTCATTGTTCAAACAGCAGATTCAGATCTCATGCAGCTCCTTTTGACTTCATATGAATATTGCAAACACTCGTGATTTTAGGATCTATGACCAGGGATTTTAAAGTGATTCACTTCCACACGCATATAAAACCTATCTTAAGAAGAACAAGTAGTAGCTTTAGTATCAATATCATACGAAAAAAAGCCAAACCTGTAAAAAATACTGGTTTTACCTGGTAGCAAAAGTTAAATGTTATTGGACCACGTAAGCTCATTTAATATCTATTGAAAGCCTGCTTGTTTTCTTGACCAAGTTAAAACCAGCTCTTTCTGGCATTCCCAGCATCTAGACCTGCTGGGATATAGCCTTTAATGAACTAGAGGTACTTGGCGATATAGTAGTTTCTCGTCTATATCACCTCTAGTGTTGCCATCTTTTGTTTCATTACATATCATTGTGACATTCACTGGTAGAGAAATATTTGTCCTAAAAGACTAGTGATATAGAATCCTTTCCATATAACATAAAGAAGATACTGCAAGCGATGCATCTAATTAATTGTCCCTCTCCTTACTTTAAGAAGATATGTTTTTTACTTTATTCCTATCAAATCATCACCGATGCATCATTTTATAAATGTGGAATATGGTTTTATCAAGTTGTTTCTCCTCTCTGTGGAGCAGAAAGACTGTAAATGTCCCACAGAGCTAATTCTAGAGTACTGTTTTACATCACTGGGTAGATAAATCAAAGTTTTTTCTTTGGTTATAGCTTATACTACTGTATGTTCAATAATACTCAAGCAATTGGATGACACAATTGAAAGCTTCAATGCTTTCATTTTTTTAGATACCCTTAAGTATCCAAATATTTTTTTCTTTACTGTAAGCACTAATGTTGGAAACTTGCATCATAATTCACTTATCAAAATGCCTTAATTTATTTCTTAGATAGAGTAGTATCATTAATTTCCAAAAATGTTTATTTGTGACAGAGGCCTACTCAGTTTTGTATTTGTATTTGTACTTGGTTTCTCAAAGAGAGTTTTTCAAACACAGAACTTACACCTCTGTTTTTGAGGCTCCAAAGGAGTTATAGCAGAGGAGAATATGGTTAAAAACTGTTCTGCATACAGAGTTTTCGTCTCTCCCCTTCTACATTGTCACTAGTACCCAGCATTGCTCAGATGTCTCTAAACTTGGACCTGATCTTCAGTCAGAACCCCACATCCTGAAAAGCTCAACTCCAGATTACAGGCTTCTGCTGGCTTTGGGGCGTGCTTAATTTTATTTTTTCACCTTTTCTTTCTGTCTTTATTTATATGCGCTATCCATTTGTTGTTAGCTCACTCTGTTGTCAGTGCTTTCTCTGCTGATCTCTACTGCCCGAATAACTTGTTGTTTGAAACTGAGCTCTGTCATCAGCATACAAACTGTTCAATTTACTTTATGCATTGTTTTCTGGTTCAATTATTAATTACTAAGTAGTTTAAAGATGTCCTTTGCTCATGTGGGTCTTTCATCAGAGAATCTAAGCTTGGGAACTGCACAGTAAAAAGCCATTAGCACCCCTTGTTTGATGTTGCTTTTGCAGTCAGTAGAACAAGATTGATGAAATGTTATGTTTGGCCAAAATTTAAGTTTTCATTTGGAATTCAGTGTTGAGAGAATGGATTGTCAGAACCAATAAGTTTTCCTTTGCTTGGGATATGGGCATGTGGTAGTAATTAGCAATATAATGTCTTTAGCTGAGCAACCAAGCATAGATTCTGGCAGCAAACATAATGAGAAACTACAGTTCTATTCCTAACAGCAGAAAGTTTCCAGATAAAATTAAATACATGTATAAAATTAAAGCAGCTAAATTTTGTTGAAAGATGTAGTTTCAGCTCTTAAAATAGCTAAAGTTTATACTTCTTAATTTTCTCCAAAATAGATAAATACATGGAATCTGCTTTGTAGCATTTATATATATTTTTATACATGTTGCCTCATGAACTATGTCTGTGGAATAACATGCTTCTATATGATTATTAAACATTTAGGTGGGAAGTTGAAATTAATATATGATTATGTATGTTTTGAGGATTGCACTACATTGCTTTAATACTAAGGAGAGCCTTGCTATAGAATTGTAACTAAAGAAACAGCTAGAATGTATGCATAAAAATTACTTCTAAAAACTCCACTTACTAAAAAAGAGAAACAACCAACACACCAGCAAGTTTGATCACATTTCATTTTGATTTTCAGCCAATAAAGTCCCCAAAGGACTCATAAACTATATAGGAACCATTTTGCACTATAAAGATGCTCACTTCTCTCTTAGATGAGACACATACATACAGAGTTTGGAAACAGAAGTAGTTTGTAGGCAGTATGCAATTATCACTGGTTAAATTTACTAGATACTAGGTAGTTTTGTTACAAAAGTCCATGGGGAATTTTAAATTTAATTTATAATCTCAGCTTTATAATATATTCCTGTAATGAGACTTCTAAGGTCTCATAGAACACAAAGCAGGAATTTTATTATAGTCTTTGATTGAAGTTTCACCCGTTAAATAAACAACAGTGCTCACTGTTGCATATATACCAAAATGCATACCAAGATATCTATACAAAATGTGACTGAGACCAAACATATGCATTTAATGACAAATAGGGTAATGACTGTGGCAAAATTACAACCTAGTACAAAAAAAATTAAGACGTTATCAAAAAAAGGTAACAATCCTTGTCTTGAATTCCAGATTTGTAAGCAAGGAGATCTGCTCTATAGGTAATGAGATTACTGCTAAACAGCTGTTTTGCTGCTGTTTACAGATCAGCACATCAGAAGACTCCATAATGTTTTTACTATGTGCCCTGATACACCAGAATAAGCTCATCAGTAGACAAGAAAAACTGGCTTTCGTAGTTTATTTATACACAGAACAAACCATTGTTTCTTGCTATAGTACCGCTATAAATACAAATGACAGAGAGAAAACCACACTGTAGTTACAAAGACAGAAAATAGTTGGTATTATATATATATATATAACTAAGATGTAACTGGGAAATAAAATTCAGGCATGAGAAGCAACCAGAACTGTAAAGAATACTGTTTTTTAATAATGCTAAGAGGTGTCTTAGGATAACAATGATGTGGCCACTTCCAATATTTTCCACATTGAGCCCTACATAGTTTTTCTGTTCTTTCACATGAGCAATTCAGTCACTACTGTTTCTCCTTCCTGTGTACTTCCCTGGATGAGTTCTGTAGTACATGATTTTATGTTTTGGGAAATACTTTTTGCAAAGGAGGTATTGCACATAATATTCTTTACATAGTAGCCAATATTCTGTGGATTTCTATAGAAGTAGGTAACAACATAACTTACTTTCTCTGTAGAACAATTGGCATATTTTTGTTATTAATAAACTAGTAACTACCTGTCAGAGTTTTTGTGAGATTTAAGAGTCAAGCTTATGCTTTCTGAAGATGAGAAATGCTTTTAAAATGCAAAATAGACAAATTTATAATGAAAGTTTTTTTAATTGTTTCATCAACAGGCCTTATGTCATCACACTGAAAAACATCTGCAATAGTATATAGGACATCTCACTAAAACATTGTGAAACTTACTAGATCACTAAGAAATAACTGATGAAAACATATACTTAAAGGAAGTTATATTCAAGTAATTTCATAAAGTAAATTAGTGACAAACTAGTATAATTATGAACAGATAAAATAATTTGTAATGACAAAATACTGGATACAAATGCTGGAGATAAAAGCTAGATGTTACATATAGTTGGGTGGAGAATGAAAAATGTCTGACCTTTTATTACAGTATTATAAAAAGTCTATAGATTAGACTTTAGTTAAGAAAATAACATATAATTTTATATATATTAGCAGGGGAAGTTTTATGCTTTTTTGTTTCTTTGACTTTTTTTCATCAGTTACAAACTGAAATGGTATATAGCTTGAGTATTAATGATATTTCCTCTTAGCTGTTTTTCTTAATAATTTTGAGACCAGCAGCTAGCTCCCTACACCCTATCTACGTTTAGCTCTTTTCTTTCTAAGGCTTTCGATTTGACTGACTCCATTTAGGCTCTCTCTGTAACCTATCTGTAGAACTCATGAGTTAGTATTCAACGGATCATTTTAAAGGGATATTTTTAAATTGGAGTACCATAGAAGGATGAAAAGGTATCTGCCACTGTCACCATAGCTGATAGACTGTTGCTTTTAGAATGTAGCAATAAGACTACAGGTTAGTTCATGGATGCATATCTCTAGAAGGCTGGAAAAGGCAGTGATCACTTTGGCTTTGGATGACTTTCTGAAGTGCTCCAACTAACATCTTAACTATAAAGTTTAAGCTTTAAGTCTTACGAGACAGGGGTTTTCTTCAAAAAATTCTTGGTTTTGGATAAGTAGAATTCTACCGTTGCACTCTTTTTGTGATATTTGGAACTTATATATTCAGTCCCAGCCAAAATAGGATTTACAAGATAATCTGTTTTATTTCTTTTAAGAAAAAAAAAAACCAAAACCAAAACTAAAAAGCCAAGGTTTGTTTATTTATTTATAATGTTCAAATTACTCGGCTTTGGTTTGAGATTTGGTAAAAGATGCAGATTTGTTTTACCTCTACAAATCTATTATTAACCTTTTATTCTGCATGTACTAATTTACCTGAGAATCAAGATTATTCTTATGCAGTTGTTTCATTTCTGTATTCATGTATTCATATGATCAGACTGGATTTTAAGTCTGTGAAATATTTTCCAGTTGAAGACATTAGCTTATTTTAAATCAGCCTGCACAAAGGTCTAGAAAGCATATGGAAAGAACATTTGTAAACTGATGGACTGAAAGAGAGACTGGATAACTTAATGATATTTTTCAGACTTTACAGTGAATTATTGACTTTTAATTCCATGGACTAAATTATTTCTGCCTTTTTCATGCAAAACTGATATCAAATCCAATCGAAGCTCTTTATGAAGGCAGCAAGCAGAACACAGCTTCACACAAATAGATATTGGCAGAGAGAGGGATTATTATTATTTTATATACATGTATGTGTATATATAAACTGCTTATCTTGTCCCAGTAGTAAATATTTATGCTAAACTTTGTTAAATTTTCAAAAGATTTTAAAAAAATTATCCAAAGACATTACCATAGCTAATATATAAGATTAAAAATTGTATTTTAATGAAATCACAGTTCTTTACTATATAAGCTATTAAAACCTCTTGTTTCTCTTCTCTCATGATCTGCTCTGCTTCCCAGAGATTTCTTCAGATTTCTTAAATTTACAAGCCATAAATTAGCAAATCATCAACATATCAACAGGAATAATCATCTGTTAGAGATTCCTTCCAGAAGGAAACATGGGATTCAATAACTAAACTTCACAGAGAAAAATAAAAACTGTAGACAGATAGATATGGTAAACAGAAAGACAAACAGATAATTTAAGTTGACAGGCCATCTTGGACTCATTAGACATTTGAATTTGATTAAAAATTAAAAAAAAAATAATTTAAGGCTTATCCATATACTTTGGCAAAAGTCCATTTGCTGCAGTAATGAGAAGCATAGCTCCAAAGAAAGTGACATTAGATTATTATATTAAATAATTTGAGACAATATGGAAGATATTATTTTCCAGTGGGATGAGAATGTAATAAGAGTATGTGACATGGATTGCATTATGATCCCCAGGGGTGTCTCTATTTCCCATCTGCTAGCCATTCTTCTAATCCCACTGTTTCAAATGAAGTCTCACTTAGTGATAAAGAAAATCTGATGAGTGTTAAATAGACTGACAGATAGAACTAATAGGACAAACTTTTTTTTTTTTTTAATTTTGCATGCTTATTAAACTATATCCATTCTTATGAAAGCAAGAAAGGAAATGTGGGAAGTGACATATAACAATATTATAACTTAAAAAAATGTGTATTGTATGTCTTAAATCATGTTTCATTCCTACAGGAACAGCACTAATTCTGTATTTCTGGTTAAAATTGTAAAAATTTCAACTTTTCCTTCTCTCTGCCTAAACTTTAAAAAAAACTTTTGGGTTTGGCATCAAAATAACAGTTGTTGCTGTCCAAATTTTGACCCAAGAAAGACTGAATCTGGTTTATAAATCTGCAGTTCTACCATATGCTACAAAATACGCAGGCCATGACTTTAAGTGTGGACATTCCAGAGAATGCAATGTGAGGTGGCAGAAGTGGTGAATTGATCAGCAAGTTTTAGTGATTTATGACTTTTTCTTTTCATTCAGGCTCCGTTGCAGAAAACTAGTCATGACATTTCGGGGTGATTTCTATGGAAAGAAATGCATTGGCTCTGGTCATGAATAAAATGCTCAAAAATCTTAAAGCCTTTGCTAACTCCTGCATTGCTTACAAAGGGTATAACTATATTTTGATTCATTGAGCATTTAAAAAACGCATAAGGCAATTTGAAAATGAGTAATGGTAGGAACATAGAAAGCAATTTCTTTAAGGGAAAATATTTTCAGTTGATTTCAAGTAATAACAGGGTGTCTTGTGTGTGTGATATCTGCTGCACAAAATATTACAAGAAGGAAGCCCAGGGTTTGGAGGGACTAGAACAGGACTATTTGTAACCGAGATGCTAATTCTGGAGGTGTGGTTTACTCCTGCATTTTACTGTAAGCTTTCTAGTGTGGACTCCTTGTGCATGCCATAGCATTTAACAGTTTTTACTTCTATTTATACTAAATTATTCACTTATTTCTTACAGTGATATAGCTGTGTTGTGTCTAAATGTTGTGGTATTTTTTATGAAAGCAGAAATACTCTAGATAATATTACCATCAAGATTGAATGAAAGGATGAATATTCATCCTTTCTTTTAAGCTACAGTTGGAAGCCTCTTAACCAGTCCAGACCCTGGAAGAAACAAATCACTGTGCTTTCTTCTTATTATTGCAGTTTCAGAGGTATGCATCAAGCAAAGATTATTAACTTTTATTTCTTAACTTGCTTTATAGACAAGCATTGGACAATTCCTTAGGTCATAAAAATATAAGATAAACTCATTTAGCTGTAACTGAGCAAGGAAGTTGAAATTAACAAAGCAGCTCACAGTGAATCACTTACAATAGCATGCTATTGCAAACAGACTTAGTTGCAAGCTCTAATGCACAGTTTAAACAAAGGAGTGTGCTATTTATCCAGGATTAAAGTATCTGAAATACACTCTATCAGCCTGTTGTCTAGTAGAAATTTCACTTAGGTGGGCATGAAATATTTGAGGGCCTGTGTAAATGAATTCTTCTGTACTACTTCTATGTACTTCGGAAACAATTTCTAATATTTAAAGGTTGCCAGTGACACACCACCAATATTCACTGAGCAAGACTGAAACCTGGATTTGTATAAATGCATTTGATATAGTTTCATAGCTGTAATAATTCACAACTAATTAGGGTGTTGTGTGTGTCTTTATGTTTGTCACACATTACCAATTTTATGTTTAGGAGAATTTGAAATGATTCCTTCCTGATTCTTAATTTTACATACTTATATTGGTCACAAAGCAAACTAGTATCTGCATCAGATGTAATTTTCAAATGCCTGACATTAATGTTTTCCATTTATGTTAATCTGATGTATGATCCAGTGCTGTTCCACTGATCTGTACTGTATACCATATACTGAATGTAGCTCTGAGTGTTTTCTGGTATTAACTAATTCCTTTTTCTTTATTCACAATGTAAGAGAGATTCCAAAGAGCATGGAACCTGTTGGAAATAACAGGTAGTTTCTGTCAGAATTAATCACAGCAGCTTCAGTACAGGCTGCACGAGTTCACTCTGGTTCCTAACTAGTTGGCAGCTAAAGCTATCAGGTCCAGTTTACAGAAATTAAAGATACCTCAGACATGTTCTCACATACTGCAATCACATCTCCAGGCACAGTGTAGTCATATTCTTTTATACATTTAATGTTGATACATATTTGAAAGTCAGTGCTTTTGGCTTCTCAGTAACTTCAACACTTTTTAAATTTTTAATCCTTCGGGAGTAAAGAGAATAATGAGAACCTACTTTCTAACAAATGGTTGGAAGGAGAACAAATGTTAACATAAAGTCGCTGGGATGTTACACACTTGACAGACAATTTGCTATATCCTTGAATATTTTTTACTTGTCTCCTTTCTACTAGAAGATTTCTAGAGCCTGGTTTGAGAATCAGAGTAACAAAAGAGCTTACAGTGGAATTTTTTTTTTTTCAATATCATGTCTTGATTTCAGAGTATTTATGCTCTGTCTTCATAGATATGAATAACTAATGCAAAAAGGCAAGTTTGAGAGTAACACTTTTTAGTTTCATACCTCTTAGAGTTATTTTTTAAAAAACGACCTGGTGTGTCTTTTTTTGGTCCAGAAGTGTCAGTTCTAGATGAGTGGTTCTCAGTCTTTGCTTTTGTCATATATGCAATATGTAGACAAGATTTTTAAATGGTTAAAATATTATATTGTTCTGGCTCACTATACACATTGGGTAAATAAGTGGTCCTTAGAGGACCATCCTTGGGTTCAAGTCTTCTGTGAGACAAGAGGAAAACATGAAATCGTGACTGTGCAGCACTTATTACTCCATCTGTATTAATATGAGAGAGGAGATTATATTAAAATAAGGCATGTGTTTAACCAAATAAGAGAGAGTGACACATAAGCACATGCATAAAGTGTTCACTTAATTGAGTAATGTTAGGTGAATCATGAAAAGCACAAGCAGCTAGAAATGTATTGTAAACCAGTATATTTAAAGAATGCATACCACGAATAAAAGAAGACTGTATATACAATCTCTGTTGACATTTATTGACTTTTCTTAATAAGAAAAAGTGACTGAGATGGATCCTTTGTTGAGGAGAACCAGTTAGACTTTACAAGAACCTGTTTACTTCAATGACAGCAGCCCGCTACTGGTATATGAAGAAAGAATTTAGGTCGTCGATAGATGAAGGCATGATCAGAACACTAAGCAGAAAGGCCATAAAGAGAATTGAGCATATGTATTTGATATAAATATTATAGTTTTATAGAGACATCTAGATCAATATGCACCACACTTTATTTAGCTACTTGACAAGTGAACACCATGTATTCAACTAAATGCTGAACAGAATTTTGTATTTATTATCTTTGATTTATTATGACAGACTAGTTAGAGTGAACTTTTTCAAGTTCTTTATACTTGTTCCAATAAAATGGATATAATTTCTTTCAAAATAAACAGGCAAAAGATTTCCCTTTCGTATTGTGTCCTCTGAAGGAAGAACCATGCAAAGATCCTTTTTGAAGAATCCTATTCACAGTGGATCTGTTTTCATTTACAGTTCTTTTTACATGGATTAAGTGTATGTTCTCAATTATGTCAGAATTCTAGATGTTTTAGCTTTTGCTTATTTCATTTTTTTTTTCTTCCTGAAACTGTTTGTATCTGTGGTAGCTTTGGACCTTTTATCACCATTGTTGTTTACTTTATAAGAAGCTAGTGTATCTTTAGCAAATGTATCAATATGTCAATACTTGAGTGGAAAAAAATTAGGTACTGTAGAGAATTTCAACTGTGTAGAATCACAGTTGAAATCCACTGAGTAGAACTGTACTAATTTTTCATATTTCGTTACTGAAATTAATTTTGAGAATGATAAGTACATGTGGGAGAGAATGTGTTAGTCTGGCTTTATTGGTTGATAGAATATGGCTCCTGGTAAGCTTTTGATTCTCTGTAAAAGATTCTTTTTGCAGCATCACAATCATGTAATAAGGATTCCCATTGATATATTAAACCAGTTTCACCTCTGATACATGATAACAATGACAGCTATTACTTAACAGAAAACTTAGTCCTCCTGAATATTTATCAGCAATAAAAATGTCTAAATTCCTGAATCATGCTTTTCAGTATTGTGAGGGAATTTCTAAGTGTTGTTTTTAAGGAATTAAAAAAAAAAGGAAATCATAATAATTTAGCTGAATACTGTATTACTTTTGAGGTTTTTCATAAACAAAATCTTAATGCAGAGGTTAGACATTTTTGTTGACCCAAAATTATTAATACAATATTTTTTCTACCAACCAACTCTAGCTCAAAGCAAAAGATATCCAGTATATTGGCTTTACTTAAAGTCTTGATGCATGGAAAAAAAAGGGTAGTACATGGGCAGGGAATGGTTATTGGAACAAACAGAGGAAGTTATAATCTTCAAATCATATACAGGACAGATTGGAACAATATAAGCTCTCCCAAGTTTTCTTAAATAATGTACCTAATAACTCTCTCTGGGCAAGTAGGAAATCTGTTTTCAATTCTTCTACTTCTAAGCAAAAATATAATTTATGTTAAAAAGAGATGGTTTTGTGTGAGTTTTCAACCAAAAATTAATGCAAGTATCTCATCAGAAAATATTGTTTGAAAACCAGGAGGTTTTGTTGCAATCACTGCTCAGGACACTGTCTTGCACTATATAAGAACAGCAAAGAAGAGGAGAATAGATCATGTCCAGCCCCAAATCAGAGTGCTAAAATGAAACCGTGGTGCAGATGCCTTCTGACACTTCAAAAACAATCAGTCCTGATGCTCAAATGCAAGAGTATTTGACAGCCAAATGTTTTATTTTCACTGGAGCAGATTGCTATGAAACCCTACTGAATGAGAATCATAACAGGATTGAATTATTGTACCAAATGCATCTGTTTTTAGTGGGAGGTTTTGGGAGTAGATAATCTCTGGAGGTCTTTTCCAACCTGAAGTATCTTGTAATCTTATGTTCCTATGAAAATTTCTTCTGCAATAGAGTAATTTGGGTTGCACACTCTATCTGGCTTGTAGTTTTTCTCTTCAGTTTACCCATATTTTTAAAATGTGGACTCTAATTAATGACAGAAAAGAACCCATATGAAGTGAAATCTCCCAGGAAGGAAGCAAATTTTCTGCACAGGAATGCAGTGTAGCGCAAGAGCATTCAGGAAGAGACCCTGCTAAAGCTAACAGCACAGATCTGTACAAAGCAGTTGCCTATAAGAAGAAATCATTTCTATTATTAAAAATAATGCATCAACTGTGCAAATGGAAAGTTCAATTTCTTAATTAGTAATAGATGGAAACATTTGAAGAAAATAATACCCATAGTTTAAAATTAGTCATCTTAGAAAATGTATACAGACAGTATAAGGAATACAAATGAATATTTTTAGCTGCTATTTATCATTTTCTTGGGCCTTTGTGGTTTTTGATGCTAGATGGGTTTACACTCTGGAAAACAGCTAGAACTTCCCAATATGTTAGTGTAATGTAGTGTATCAAACACAGCCTGTTCAGAATTTAGATGTAGTAAATGTTCTTGAGGTTTTCCATTTACATTGATATATTGGATGGAGATTCATCCATTTGGTGGGGAGTGAATCTTAGTGCTTGAAATCATATTTTACCCTAATGTGTTGAAGGTTGTTATCCTGACCTAACTGTGGGTGCAGTAACACATGCACACACAGTGCTGGCAGGTCAGGCAATTGACCACTAGGGAAACTGAGGAAGAGTGCTTCTGCAGGGGTTATGTAGGCATGGTTTTATCCAGTACAGAGGCTGCTGCAAACTCTGCCAAGCTGCAAAGGTCCCAGAGGAAACCTCTTAAGGACCCCTTGCACCAAAAAAGGATGAGCTAATACATGTTATATCTTGTTTTCTGACATTGTGTTTACTATCTCCTAAAACAGGAAAGCTCTAACTCGGGGATTTTTGTGTTTTTAAGTGTTTACAGTCCGAGAACTCAGTGCTCTGTACACTTACTGCACCAAAACCCTAGGTTAAAATTGAAGCCAAAGCAGACACTCTGGATAGCTAGTTTAGCAATAAAATTCATAGTATTGGGTCTGCTGTTAAATACAAACCAGCCTGATCAGAGTCTCGTATAAATGTATCTTCCTTGCCTGTTAAAAAGAATGAAACCATTGAATTTTTTGACTGCTGCTATTTCCAAAATTACATCTGAGTCCTGGTGGTGTCACTAGGAACTCATGCAACGTGCAAAAGGTGTTTATCATATTTCTAAATAAAGCTTTAAAACTCCATACGATGCTATTTATAAAAGTGATAACAGTAGAGCAATATCCTAAGGTATGCTGAACTGGTATAATAGTTTATTGTGTTTTGCTTTTCTAGTCACCATCTGAACCACTGCAAAAGTAACAGTACATGATGGTGATATTATTCACTGCATGATGCATATTACGGATTTATTCTTTGTTCTGCATAATTATTCCTTTTCCAATGAGTTCTATGCACTTTTTCCACATATTTAATCAAGCATCAAATTATGAAGCAAGAACAGACTCCTATTATAGCCCATTACATAAGTAATCATTGCTGCCACCTATTATTTGTTGTTTCCAGCCAACGAGGTTTCTGCATTACTGAGTTTTCCACACAATTATGAAGTAGGTGAGACCCTTGGAATTACTTTGCTTCACATGTGGCAGTTCAAGTGCCAAATAAGTTTGTGAAATTGTGTGTTTGTAGAGTTTGTGCATAAGCTATATGACTGTAACAAAGCTGACTTTCTGTTAGTTCAGGAATTCTATCTATACCACCTTGTCCCTCTTCCTGACTTCTGTGAGCAATGTGGTTATTGGAATTGTTAGCAATAGGCATACCAAAATCACCATCTGTCTTAAACCAATGACAGTAATGGAAGCTGGAGTTGAGTTTATTCGCTGAAGGATGTTGTGAGACAATGTAGGATGTTCTTTACAATAATAAAGGAGCAAAGATCCCTTAAGTCAGGAAGACTGAAATTTCCTAGGGCTTCTCTTCAGCCTCTCAGAATTTCACATGTAGAATTCAAGAATGCGTATGTAGGTATATATTGTGCTTCCATCTTACATGGTTGGATACATCTCGTAATGGAAATGTGGAGCAGTAGAAACCTTTGTGACATCACAGTCTGTGCAAACTTTGATTTTCTAAGCAATCTGTTGCAATGGTGCAATAATGATTTCTTATTGTGAAGTACTCTCCTTGTAGGAGTTATAGTAGGAGAAAGATTTCTTGTTTACTGCTTATAGCCTATAATTGGCAAGCTTTGCACTGCCTTCATTGGCATAAGTGTCTGTTTTCAACCATGGAAAAATAGTGAATCAATCATTTTAGGGAGATTTGCTATCTCATTATGTCATAAACCAAAAATTTAAACAGTAGATCTCAGCAGAGGAGGTAAAGATGTGGAGAAAGGTGTGTAATAAAGAAATATGACTTTGAAAGGGACTGGTTAATACAGTGTATAAACATATGTATAAATGATGCCACTTACTGTTAAATGTGTAATACAACTTGGCCAAATGGTTTGTTAATAGTAGTCTTTGCAGGTGAGAGTGTATATGTATTTGCAATTGCAAAGCACCTTTTGGAACTGATGTTTTCCTTCTCTGACTTCATGGAATAGGATCTAGAGAAACATCAAGAAGAGACTAATACTCTTTTTTGGCCCATAAATTATCATTTCCTTCTCTGCTTGCTTGCTTGCTTGTTTTACCTTCTTTGCAAGAGTAACTCTGATTTTTCTGTAACAGGCACATAGTTGTCTGTGGTCACATAACACTTGAAAGTGTGTCCAACTTCCTGAAGGACTTCCTGCACAAGGATAGGGATGATGTCAACGTAGAAATCGTCTTTCTGCATAAGTGAGTAATCTTTCAAGATTAGTCTTACCATCTGTTACTGAAACTCATTAAATTAACCCATATCTTTTTGGGGAAGACAGAGGATCTCTCAAGCTCCAAATAAGCGTAAAATTGTTTGCAATTACTTTTGTTAACAATGTATTTTGAAAAAAGAGTTGTTTTCTGCAATTTTTTTATAACCCATTGATAAGTATAGGTGTTTCAAGCAGACAGACTTCAGACCCAATCGTGTTAATTGTGAGGTAGACAGCTAAACACATAGTTGAAGTGGGAATGGAATTATGAAATAAAAAACATTGAAATATTAATAAATAGATGTGAGAATTTTCTCTAGTGCTAAATATTTCTAGTGTAGCTACCAAAATTGGTAAAATCAGTAAAATTAGTGAAAAATACTTATGTGATATGAACTTATGCTATCTGAAAACACATTTTCACCTTTGATTTCACTAAGAAAAAATGCTTGTTTCATATTGCAAAATATTTATAAGAAGAAAAATGAAGGTGCAGATTTAGTTTTAATATAAATGAGATACATTGCTGAAGATAGAAGAGAAATTCTTGTCATGGTAATAATTAGTACTGCTCTTTTACCCATATATACCTACCTACAAACACATAGTCTCTTGCATTTTTCTGTTGTGGGATTTGGCAAGGTGTCTTAAGGCGGTTGCTGTTGCAGGCTCTGCATTATATGTAATGGAACAGCAAACAGGTGTGCCTATGGGAGAAGCTGCTAGAAATAGCCATGTGATAAGAGAGACAGACAGTATGAGAGGTCTTTTCTGCTCTGGAATGGCATCTATTTAGAAGTGTTGCGAGCTATAAATGAGTGATATTTCTGCATTTAGCAGCAAGTTCTGCACTTTTCTTCTTGTCAAAGAAAATGATTTAAAAATTAATCATTTGTGCTGATTCAACAAAGTAAGCTGAAAAACTAAGAATCAGCAGCACTTGCACAGTTTCTTTATCTAGTCCTTTCAAACTGAACTAGAGATGATATCTGCAAGTAACTACATTGTTTGTTTGTTTGTTTCCCCTCTCTAAGTAATAACAAGAATTGACTGAGAGGAAAGCAGAGATCCAGATTTCCACAGTGAAAATGCATGGTGATAGGAATCAGGAAAACTGCATATGCACATGAAGGGAGTTTAGCACCTGGCTACTTGTTTGTGTCTGCTTTCTTCTGTGCCTTCACAGACAAATAGTTGCATGTGTCTGTTTTATTTTCTTATTAAATTTAGCATCTGGCATGACAAAGATCTCATGGTCTTACTATGTAGCTACTAAATCCCTTCTGTTTTAATGAGTGGCATCAGAAAAGGTATTCACAAGGTTGGTGACACATTATATAATAGATTATGATCCATTTAATTTTTTTTGTTTATGGCAAAATGAAATGAGACAGAAAGTCATAGTATAATTATGTTTGTTTTAACTGTAGCTCATACAGGCCACAGGGTCCCTATAGAGTTCCTTTTCCAGGTTTTAGTGATTTTGCATTGAGCTTTCTGATGCAATCAGCTGTTTTAAGAACAGTGGGGATGTGCAGAGGATGATTGTTTTACTAGGCAATTTCTGTGGAGAATGCTGTGTGAGGATGCTTTCAAATATTTGCACCAATTCTTCTGGATGCACATCTGTCAGAAACTGAGAAGTGAGGAAGGTGCAGAGTAGCACAATGAAGTGGGCCAGAAGTGCTGTAGGCAGGAGTAAGGAAGGGAAAGCAGTATGTTTTTTAAGTAGTGCATGCTGTTTCCGCACTGCAGGAAAAGCATCAGCAGAAGTCTGAATACCTAGAATAAATAAATGGGTTGGTTTATAAATGACGGAAATGGAGCTGTTATGGAAACTGACTTCTCATTTGCTCTTGTGTTTTCTTCCTCTTCCCAATGCAGTATCTCCCCTAACCTTGAGCTGGAAGCTCTTTTTAAACGACACTTCACTCAGGTGGAATTTTATCAGGGTTCAGTCCTTAATCCCCATGACCTGGCGAGAGTGAAGGTAACTGCTCTGTTGTTCTGTTCTCCTGCTAATTGACTTTTTAAAAAGTACTCATTGCATTATTTGGAAATAAACAATAAAGATCTTCATGTAACCCCAAAAGATTGTTCTTCCATCTCTGTTAGCTTGCCTAATAAATTATAATATCTATCCTTATAAACCTTGTTTTCCCTGTATCTTTAGACCTTCAAAGCTACAGTAACACCGTGACTAAAGATACAGTCTGCCATTCCATTGAACTGTTTATGAATTTTTCATTGGGGTTTAGTTCAAGAGCCTATTTTACATTGGTGTTTGATATAATAGAACATTATCTTACAGTAATTGCTTAAAATGCTATTGTCTTACCTTTATCAGAACAATTAGAAAATAATTTTTCACCTGTCAACCCCTTTTTCTGTTGTCTAGAATCCTGGGGAAAAACAACACAATTTAAGATTTTTTTGGTAGCTAAAATGAGATGGGTTTATTGTCTAGAATTCTCTATGGTGAATTATTTTGTACTCTTAAAGCAAAGTGTGAAGCTTAAATAAATAAAAAAAAAGATGGCAAGCTGTCAGATACAGCATTAACTCTTTTATGGGTTTTGTGGTTTGGGGTTTTTTTTGGTTTTGTTTTTTAAATGGAATGTAAACTGGCTATTTAAGCCAAGAATATTTTAGTGCAATGTTAACACCTTCTGGAGTACTAATCGTATATTTTGTCCATTTTGACTGCAGAAATTGCCTAACCTTCTGTAGCCCAAGACACGATGTTACAGTTCATCAGAACAAAATATTCTAATTATGACCATAAAATTGCGTGTTAGTGTTTTGTGTTCTGTATTTCACCATTCTTTGTGTTGGTATTTCATTGTATACACTGAAAAATACTTCTGTCATCTGCTTTGAATTACATAGAGCTAAGGTTTGTGTGAACATAGAAGTCCTGTAAACAGATCAGTTCTCATGCTTTCTAAAACTGGTGCTCAGATTGTAAATCATCAGTTCAGCTGCCTCTTCCTGTCTCTTAACAGAAAGGTACTTAAATTCCCAAACAAAACTGCAGGACTTGTGGGAGAACTGTACTGATACAACAGGGACTTCCTATGGATTTAGGGTCTAAATTTCAGTATCTGGTTACAAAAGATATGTCCATTAATACCTTCATGCCTCAGCTGATACAAAGTAAGAATCAATAATTGAACTACTGACCTGGTCAGGGCATCATAAGCAAGTTTCAATAAATTGCTATGTGTATATGAGAGCTGTTATAATCACTCACATTAACTCAGGTTAGCCTGAGTTGATTTTTGATTAGCAGTATTAAGAACTGACATTCACACTCATGATGGCAGTGTTGGATTCCCTAATAGTTTATGATGAAAGCTGGAAAGAGATGTTGCTATTTACGTTTGTTTCTCCTTTGGTGTCTCAGATAGAGTCAGCGGATGCGTGCCTAATCCTTGCCAATAAATACTGCGCTGACCCAGATGCTGAAGATGCCTCCAATATTATGAGGTAAACTCATTAGTTTTTAATAGGGTTTTGGTTCGTAACTCTGATTAGCTAACTTCAGGTGTTCAGATAGGCTATAGCCATATGCAGCTTTAGTGCTGATCTGTTGCACTTGAAGAACATTGCAGGATCTTTTTTTTTTTTTGGGGGGGGGGACAGATTACAAGATTGTCTCAAACGTTCAGAGATGAGGATACCCTAAATTCCTACCTAAACTGTTTCAATTTAGCTGCTTTAGAAAGTGTGTGTCAGAAGAGACACTTGGAGCACAAGCTTTGGTACTCTAAGTCATTTTGCAGGACCTGGGATTTAAGTATTCATAGCTGAACGCAGTCCCAATAGAAATGAAGGGAAAGGGAATACAGTTATGTTGTTGCAACAATATGTTATATGACTGCATGTACTGCATGAGCTGCTGTTAACAATGGAACAGACGGACCCTTAATCACTTCATGCTTCATTGCTCCTTGGTGTATCTGCTTGTAAGAGTAATTGCGCTGCTTGGGGGATAACAACGTATACACTTCATGATGGTAACGATACAGTGGTCTCCTAGCTCCGTCCCCCTTTTTTACACTGAAGACCAAACATTGCTTATTTTGATTGACAAGGCACTTACCTCATTAGGGGCCACCAGATCTTGTCCTGCTTTCCTCCTTATACTCTCTGAAGGAAGGAGATGACTCAGTCAGTACATGGCAGATAGAGTTACAACAAACTTAAGCCACTCCCATTTTTTGTGTTTCGTTCCTATAAACCTAGTTTTAATGAGAGCAGTCTCTCCTTTTTAAAATTTAAATGTCAATGATTTGTTAAAAATTCTCTAACATACTGTTGGCCAGTGTTATGAACCTGGCCTGTCAGTTGTTTGCATGCTGTGAATTGAAGGAAGGGGAGAAATAAAAAAAAATAATAAAATTGCTCCTCTGGAAAAAGTTCACTGTATGCAAGTCATCCAGCTGTCTGTGGAAGGCACAGGGTTTAAATATGCCTAATTTCATTTTTCAAACATGCTTTTGAGTTGCAATGTGAGAAACTTTATTTTTACATTAATTGCATAAATGCATTAAAAATATTCCGGTTGCAGATTAGTGCATTCTTAATAGATTTAATACATTTCATGTAATAAAGTGCAAAAGTGTTATTTTGAGAGTGGAATTCTCTTGCGTTTTGTTACATTTAAATGAATTTAATTCAAAAAAATTGAATGTTTAAATAAATAATTCAGCAAGAAATGGAAAATTAGAAAGAAGACCTTTTCAACTTCCAAAAGATAACATAAATTAAAATAATGCATGCTACTTTTTTTTATCTGTTTCATGCTCTAGCTTTGATATGCTTCAAAGCGCCAGCCAGACAAGCAGTTTGCAAGATACTTCCTGCAAAACACCAATGTAAATAGTTATGGCATTCAGAGTCTTCTGAGACTGATGATTCCATAATAATCCAGATTATTTTTTGTTTTGATTGTTTTATCTTCATTTTTTACCTTTAGTTTTATATACAGAACTGATTTTTTTTTGGCCTGTTTCTCTCTAATTTTGCTCAATGCCTTTTGCATTTTTAAATTGTGTATTCCTCTCTTCATAACATGTTATCAATCTACTAATTTCTCAAATATTTTTCTTTCTAGCCACTTTTAATCTGTACACAATTGAGTATATCTTAGGCTCGTTAAATAATTAAGAATGCAGGCAAGCTGAAGATTGTGGAAGTAGCCCCATATTTTATAAATTCAGTGTACAGATATCAGTTTCAATATTGAGCTTTATAATCCATAAAACTTAAGATGATTTTGCATGTGGATTTAGGTCAAACAAAATCATTATTCAAGGTGTTTAAATATGATGAATGTCTAGCAACTATAAATAAATAATATGTGATGGGGCAGGATGAAAGGGATTCTTTTCAGACATTGATCATTGGAAAATGTGATCAATTATGTTGATTCAAAGACATGAAGGTAATCACTGAAGGTGACATAATAATTGCCAGTGTATTATTTGCTTAACAGAATGAGTACAGAGTATCTGAACAGCGCTGTTAAAACAAGTCTCTTTTTCTGCAAACTCCATAAAAGCAAACCTTTCAACTGAATAATTCCTGAAGTTTCATGTTCTCTAGTATTAGACGATGGTTATTAACTGAATTTGACTAGGTGTAAATGTTGCCCAGGTCTGACTTCAATCAGTATGCTTTACAGCCAGGTGAATAAGGGGGTACAGTCTTAGTTGTGGGGACTTGACAACACAGTGAAGTAGAACTATTGGGATATGTTATCCAAATACCCCACCAGCTAAAAGTTATTTTAATTATTTTTTCTTTTATTTTTAGAGTTATTTCAATAAAGAATTATCATCCGAAGATAAGAATTATCACTCAGATGCTGCAGTATCACAATAAGGTAATGTGATGACCAACAGTGTCTGTCCACAGAGTTTTTTTGCTGTGTTGCATTCACTCATACCCAATTTTTCTAGCTCCACCAATAGTAAGCATTTTTCTTTCCAAACAAAAACATCCTAATAAGCCTTGTCATGTAGTCCCATTACAAGGTAATTCAGTTTTATTTATATACGCAAGGAACCTTGTCAAAATCCTGACGTTTATTAATTGCCTAGGGTCTAATTCTCAAAGCTGCAGTGTCCATAGTTGCTACTGATTCCAGATGAGCTTTTAAACACACCTCTTCTATAAGTTTTGCTCAGCTTATTACACTAGAGCTACCCAAGATGAATTGGTGGTCTCTAGGCAAGTCATCTGAAGTCAGTTCTTTGTGGATACTTAGAAAAAAATTGCGCAGAATTATTGTCTTATTGGAGATTTATTGTGATTTTTTTTGTTTCTTGCATGACAATGTAGACCTGAAATTGCCAAGTAGCAGGTCAAAAATAAATAAGTTTTTTTTCATATAAAACATAATTCAGTTGTGGAAATTGTTGCTAAAAATATTATGGAGATCAAAATTATAAATCCACTTTGGAAAATAATTTGTCAAATTTTTGGTGGTAAATCTGTGGCCTTTAAACACAATGAAGTGATTTCATTCAATCCTGAGATGAGGAAGTCCATAAACTGCTGATTAACAGGCTAGGAAGAATATATCAGAGGACAGACTGCTCATATGTGACCTGCTTCTTTTATTGTTTCTAAAAGCATCAACCACTGCCCAGTGTTGGAGAAAAAGCTTTGGTGGGTAGACCTTCATTAAATAATAATTCAGCAATAATCTGGTACTTAGAAGGTTTGACTGCTAACAACTCCTTATACCTGTAACCTTTGGCTAGAACAAGAGCACTTACTGTTGCTTGTGATGTCCTCTTCCTGTACATGAATGGACGGAGCCTGCCTTTTTATAGAATTAAAAGCAAGGTGTTTCTCTGCTTTAAACAGGCTCAGAGGGGAAGATCTTTTAAATACTGGATTTTTCCTTTGTATTAAGAATAGCTGTTATCAAAGCACTGAACTGTGATAGGTGAATAAGGGAAACAAGCACGAAGGCCTCTGTGTTTCCTTATGTCTGTGCAAATGTACAAGGTAGATGGAAGAGAGAATCCAATAGACTTGTGCCAATAACTGAACTGTATTAATACCTAACTGACTAGCATCAATACTGGAGGTGTGTCTTGATCAGCTATTTTCTTTATTCTATCCTTATAAATAGCAGTCTTAGAAAAAAGTTTGGATTTTTACTAAGTGCTATCCTTCAGGTTGGAAGGAATGAAATAGAAAAGACACATGATGTTCTATACGTTATTAAATGACAATGTCGTACAAAGGTTGCAGCTTCACAGGAGTTGTAATCTAAGTTGTATTAGATTCCTGTATATTATATATGTTCCTTATCAGTCAAAGACTAGCTCAAAGTGCTGTAAAAGGAATATACGGAAGGGAAGGAAAACTTTACAAGATGCTGTCGTTCGTTCAGGTGTGAGGATGGGCCTGGCAGAGTGTCACAGCCAGAATATGGCTTGAGAGATGTAAGATTTTGTTTATAATAGGTAAGATCGGAGCATTTCTTAGCATAGAATTAAACTCTAAAATACCTGGATTGCTTCTGCGAACTCAGAAAAAGTCAAGCCAGTAACAAAGAAAATCTTTCACTGCTATCTCCTTCAATACTGTACTGTATTTGAGGAAGTATTTCTGGTTCTTCACCTATGGGGCATTTTTTTGTCTGTTTGTTTTGCAGGCCCATCTGCTAAATATCCCAAGCTGGAACTGGAAAGAAGGGGATGATGCAATCTGTCTTGCTGAGCTCAAGCTGGGTTTCATAGCCCAGAGCTGCCTGGCACCAGGCCTTTCAACAATGTTAGCCAACCTCTTCTCTATGAGGTCATTCATAAAGGTAATGTCTTGTCTCATTAGAATGTATTAGTCTGCAATTCAGTTTGTCAGAGAGCTGAGTAGGAAACATGACTCAAATATGAAACAGATAGGAACACATTAACAGATTTTGTAAGACACAAAAAACAGTGTACACTTCCATACAAAAGTTCTCTGCTGCAAATAGGGCAATGAGCCAGGTTCTGTCAAATTATGTTTTTATTTTTATTCAGCAAGTGTTTGGCTTTTAAATGATTTTTCAAAGCATCATCCATTTCTAGGGAGATATTTCTGGTGTTTTGTGTTTTGCTTTGTTTTAGACAAACCCCATGTTTATCTATGAGAGAAGCCCCTGCTGCTAAAATGAAAATGTGATTTATATATGTCCTATATAGCAACAAAGTGCCCAGAAAAAAGGACTGGTCATTTTGGTCTTTTACATCAAGTGGCTAGTGGACCTCTCACTGTAAGAGTAAATAAGGAACATGCATTGGAACTGAAGCCTGAACTTCCTACGTAATTTGTGTATTTGTTTCTCCTCAAGGAGCTCTTTTGAGCTTAAATGGCAAAATTTTAACCCAGTTATTCCTAGACTTCTATGACAGGCAGCTGTACTAGTTCACTAGATCAAGGCCTTGATTGCAGCGGTCAGTGTTTCCTTGCTCATGCCTTGCTGGGACACTGATTCCAAGTGTAAAGGATGGTCAGTTTCTAATCCCATGAGTGTTATTAATGGGACAGGAAACACCGGAGTCCAAGGTAGGCCATGGTCCACTTCAAGTCCATTGTGCAAGTAAGCAAAAAAAAAAAGCCTAACGTCCTCAGATGAGAAAGCCAGGACTGTTCTCATAGAGGTGCACATGTCAGTGCAAACCAGTGAATCTTTAGTTCCTATGAAGTCCTGAAATTCTTATTAAGGTATCCTTTGGAGACAGCAGACTCCTGTGTGTCAAAAAAATGCCAGTTTTCAATATGGAAACAAGCCTGGGCTCTGCACTTTACTGTCTCTAGTTACGATGTTTGCATCTTTATTCATGTTCTGGGGGAGAAAAAAAAAAAAAAAGCTGTTTTTCTTCAGTAAAGCCAAACCTGGGAACTGTCTATGACTCATCAGCATATGTCACTTTGATATTAATCCTTTCTACTTATATCCCAAAAGAAAACTGTATCTCTTATGAACTCCATTCTTCTTGCTGATCATTTTGGTCTCCCTCACTCTTGCCTGGTCTGGCAACCCAGGACTTTCAGGAATGTCAAACACTTGTAAGTCACACTAATGTATCCAAATTACTGGGGCAACCTGTTCTATGAACTTGCTCTTGGCATCAGAAGTAGATGTGAAACTTTTCCTCAACTTCTGTCTTTCCAAAATCAGAAGGGATCAGTTTTCTCTCAAGGAGATCCAAATATATCGGAATCTCCAGAAGCCATAGTCTTAATTCAAGTTATTTTAATAATGAATTTAAACTTGCAGTGAGAAAATGGAGAGATTCAGAAAGTGATAAAGTCTACAAATGGCTGACTATGGGGGAACTGTACTAGAGACACACACTTTTATGACCTGGATTTGTAGTTAAAATATTTAGACAAGTCCAAAACTGCAAATGTAAAGGTAGCATCTTTCCAGAAGATATATCTAACCACTTAAGCCATTTTATTACCCACTTTCAATCCTATATTTTCTTATTTTGTAAGATATTCTTATGCTAATTTCAGTACAGTGACATTGGACTATCTCACTGATGAACAGTTTTAAGCCGAAGGCTCAGCTTTATAAGGCACTACTCAGATTACATCTATGTATTTCTATATACACAGAATAAGCATAAAAATAGCAATTAATTTGATTTGGAGGAAGCTATCAATGTCAGTTTTGCTCTTGTTTCTGTGATTCTATACAGTTATAAACAGAATAGTGTCCAGACATACCTTAACTTGCATTACTTCAGATGTCATCTTCGGATGGCACTGAGAGAAAAAATGCTGTAAAATAGTTCATTGGGAGAATGCAAGGCTCTGTTAGTACTGGTTAAAAAGATGTCTGCCACTTAATTAAGAATGAATTGTCCAGGCAAGTAAAATGCATAAAATAATTTCCAAAGATCTCTGAGTACATTAAAATCTAAAGCAAAATAAACATACAAGAACTGACACACATTTCTTTATGAGAATCCAACTTGATTGGTGACAACAAAAAGTTTGTTTATTTAGCTGAAAGGATGTTCTTTCTCCAAGCTGTCTCACTCTAAAAACTGTATTTGAACGCTAAAACTATTACTGAGTGGTGGCTCTGAATCAACAGTGTATTGTAGGAGAGCAACTACATTGAAAAGATGTCCATTCCCTAAAAGAACTTCAACCCTTTTCATTTAGAGCACTGAATTTAAGTACTGTCAGACTTTCCTAAATTCCTTGGGCAATTGTTATTAGTGGAGTCTCCCACAAGATAGGAGATTGCCAGGAAAATGTACTGAAACTTCTTTATTTTTTAAAGAAAGCTTGAAATGTGTGTTTGTTCCTCCTCCTTCATAATGTGATTAGAAAGTGATTTAATGTGCCATAAATGTTTGGTCAGTCAAACACAAATGAACATGATTGATGGTGACATTACACACATTTAACTCATTATGTGTTACTTTACAGCAAAATGATTTGTGTAAACAGTCTGCCCAGTATTAGAGGTAAAACAAACTAAGAAACCTCAAAATATTATATTTGTTCGTAATATTTTCCTTTTGGTTTTAGCGATGTAATCTCATATGGAATCTTTTATGTTCTCTTTGGCACCAAACTGAACAAAAAGGAAATCAGGTCAAAAAATATTAAGGTTCTGTAAACACTTAAAGGAAGACAGATAGATTGCACATCAAATGATATGTTAAGGAAAAAAAACTTTACACCTGTAAACTGTATTTCAATAATCCAGTCTTTTTATAGCACAGACTGTTATCATTGTGTTAATAAAGGAATTGGGACTCTCTATTACTTGCATGGTCTCAGAAAAAGATGGAAATACTATACTATACTGCAATTTCTGCATTGTTTGGATTAACAAATATATGCCAGAAGTCTACCCATATGAGAAACATTGGAATAGAAGGCAGAGGTGGTCAAATTTTGTGCCTGTATACAACCATGCAAGCCAATATGAGTTAGTATTGTTATGTAAATTAATAAAATATGGAATGTGGTCCTTGAGTGTAACAGAAGTCCACAAATGAATTAGTTTTGTCTTTGCTCTATTGGTAAGACAGCACACCTCATTCCAAATCTGAAAAATGATCTAGAGCAGTCTCAATTCTCCTCTAAGCTATTTTGAGAGCAGGAATGGGCTCTTTTGGCAGCTGTTGCTCACACCCACACATACACAATGCCCGCTTCTCCTACTACATTTTTTTCTAGTCCAGGCTGAAAGAGAGACACAATAGAGCCACACAGATTTACATCAGTCTGGTGCTTACCTACACTGACGGAACACATCAACTTGTTTGCTATTTATTTTTTTGGCCACCTAGGCAGCCTTGGACTGTTTTAAAGTATGAGACTAGGGTATGCACAGTGAATTCCTTCAAATGGAGAACTTTAAAACGGGTGTGGGGAGGAAATGCAACTTCTCAATATATTGTGAGGTTCTTCAGGAGGCTGCATAATAAACTGGTTACCTGATCCTCCTCACAGGATTTAGACCAAATATTAATGTAGCCTGTTACCAAAGACATTTATTCTCTAAAAGGTCTGCATTTTTAATCATTGAGTCTAGGAATTAAAAACTGTTGTGGTTGAAAACTGTTTGCTATTTACAAATGGTATCGGTCCTTGTGATGAGTATATTTGTCTTGGACTGAAGTCTACCAGGGAGTGCATTTTTCAGTCAATCATTGGAACAGTTCAACACCAATCTATCTTTCACATTATGATTGGATAGAGATACTGCCCTGTTTTGTAAATTTGAAAATTTTAAAAGTAGAGCCTGTATGCCTTTGAGTTCAAACCCATCAAGGCCAGCATCTAAAGAACAATTAGTTATCTTAATATTTCAAGAATACTCTCTCTGCTTTGACCTACTACAAGACTCTACATTAGTATGAACAATGAAAAAGTGCATATATCTCTCATTTGAAATTAGAGCTAATCTTAATTAGCATATTTGATGGTTTAGAAAACATACTCTTTTCATGCCAATTTTAAAAAAACAATCTTGCATACAGAAAGAACTATGGGAATACTTGGCTGAGGTTGTAAAATTTTTATGCCACTAAGGATACTTGTTAGCTTTGATTTAAGCGGACAATGGAATTGAGTAAAGAAGTAGTTGATAATTTATAATACTTAAGGAAATTCAATTATAAGACTGTAAATCTAAGAAGCTTCACTCTTTACTAGGAGTGTATGAATTGCTTTCAGCCAATTACTTATCTGTCAGATTTTGATATCCGTATCTAAAGGCATAATAAAACCAGACATTCACACAAGCAATTTGGGTAGACTGAAAGGGCATTATAGGTGAACGTGAGAAAATGTTTAAAATATATTGCTTTCAATGTACAACTTCTTTTCAACTACCAATCAAGAATATTCTGTGTGTGCTTCCTTTTTATTCTCATCTATGTTGTTAGAAAAATACCCACAATGCTGTGGAGAAAAGAATTATAAAATTAAACATCAAGAAGCCCTGGAAGTGTTCTGAACCTAGGGGGAGGTAGGAGTCCCTCTGTTAGACGGAAGTAGATGAAAACAGCTTGGCAAGGGCTCAAGAAAATTGCCCCAGTGAAGATGTTATTTTCTAGGCATTTTTTGTGAAACATTTCTCTACATGGTCTTCTGGGCATCTTTGAAGAGAAAATTTTATATGTATTTTGGACAGGAAATAGGTAACAACTTTCATGTTGTTAACACAACACTTTATTTAATTTTTTGATACAAAACTTATAATTTTCGGAAGACCATTCAGAATTTCTGAATTGCATGCATTTAGACAGAATACTGCATAATGGGACACATATGCTGAACACAAAAAATTAGACCAGTAGAAAAAGCAAGATCACTTTAACAACAGAACTAAAATATTCAAGTGCTTTTCTAGAGAGATAACTCATTCATTTACTGTACTTTTTGTGGTTTTTTATTATTCAATTAGATAAGGTTGTTTATAAAAGTAAATATATATCTAAAATATCAAATGGATGATCTTCTTCCAAACTTCTGAAATTATTCGCAAAGGCTTTGTACTATTTTGTGCTCCTTCCTTGGTGGTGATGAGCTGAGCTTATTCAATGCTAGGGAGCACTTTACAGCTGCTTTCATTGTGCTATAAAGGAATTTTCATTGTGTCAATTCCTTAATATTTATAAAGACACCCCACCATCCTTTTCCCATTTTTGCCTTGCAAAATGCAATAAAAGATCCTAGGTCACACTACAACAGCTCTAGCATTAGTTCTCTGTCTTGATAGTGAGACTTAGATCTTGACAGAAGAGGTTATATAGCATTATGAGGTTCAGATATACTCAATCTCTTTCATGTAACTATTTATGTCGTTACACTGAGAAGCAAATGCTATGAACAAGATAGATCAGTTGGGGTGACAGAGCTCCTGATAATGACACTGCCAGTGGGTAGGGCTGGGTGTATTAGGGGTTTAGTTTTTTTCCTGACAATACTAATGGTTGTCCTTGCAAGATGTACATTGTTTTTTCATATTTCTGTCACCATGTCTCACTAGGAAATTACTGTATTATGTAAATATATTTGCTGATAACAACATTGTATCTATATACATATAGAAGAGAGCAGAGGAGCATTGTGACTTAAAAAAAGATACAGATGAAAATTAGATTTCTTCTCTTGGGGTACACTTTGTCATCTTCCAGCTATTCTTTATATAGGCTATTGAATCAGTGGGTAATTTGTTTTATGACTACCCAGGAGACAGAATTGCAATGTAACATAGTCAGGGAAAGATAGCCGTGTGCTTACAGTACTAAAGAGGAACTTGGAAGATATAGATTCAAGTCACTGTGGTGGTATGGCACATTCTGCATGAGGTCCAGCAGTTACCTAAACTCTCTTTACCTTTCTTCCTAGCTGTGATCAGAATAACTTAAATTTTTTTTGCTATTTGTTAAGATTTCCTCTTGAGTTTGTAAGGTCTCTGAAGAAAAAAATTACTTCTTACTGTCTGTACCAACTCAGCATCCTGTGATAAAGTTTTGCTATGATTCAACGTCAAAGTCAAAAGAAAATGCTATGTACTTATTCTTAATTTATAGTGTGGTCAGCAGTAGAAGATAGTGAATGATTCCTTGTTGCTGTATCAGCTGCTAATTGTACTGTCTTATTATCTTTCTAGAATGTTACATTTACTCATGTTGCTGCAGTATAAGCTTGAAGTATGTTAGTTATTTAACTTCAGGGATAAAAATAACAGAATGACCTGCAAAGCCTTCTCTTTAGGATCATGCAGGGGAAGGTCTTTCATGAAGACAGATGCTCTTTTCTGTGAGGAAAGGCATGTAGAAGTGCCTTTTGTTACTGCTTGGTGATATGCTTGAGGTGTACAATATTTGATGAGTAAAGGAGGTCCAAATTAAAAAAAGGGAATAGAATTGTTCTTGATCAATTATTGTGTCTTCGTTCAACAGTTATACCTTATATAAGATCTGTAGAGGCCTATGTATGAGGCTAAATGAAAGCAGAAATAACATGCAAGAAATGAGAAGAGGTAAAAGGGAAAAGAATAAATGCTAGCAGGACCAAATAATATCAAGGGTTTTGTTTGGTTATTTTTCCCTCAGTGAAGTGGTTCACTGCTGTTGTGTTTGTGTACTTCATGCTTTCTGGTGTTCTTGTGTTGTTCCTCACTGCAGCTTTTCTGCTACATTTTATTCTATTCTAAATATTGAGTGACATTAACTTCTGCTTTAATTATTCTGCCAGCAAAGGCACATACCCTCATTCCAAAGCAGTATTTGACTCTTTAATTATTCACGATTTTTGTTACCAAGACAGTATTTTCGAGTAAATAATAAAAGTTTTATCTGAGGATGGCATGCCCCATCCCTGGAAGTGTTCAAGGCCAGGTTGGATCGAGCTTTGAGCAACATGGTCTAGTGGAAGGTGTCCCTACCTATGGCAGCAGGGTTGGAACTAGATGATCTTTAAAGGTCCCTTCCAACACAAACCATTCTGTGATTCTATGATTTAAATTCCAAACTTCTCAGACTGGCAGTTATCCACAGAGATAATGATGAACAGGAGATAAGTCTGGTATCAATCTCTGATACCAGAACTAAACTAGCACATTTGGCTTCCTGGAACCCACAATACTTAATATAGGTTTATGCTTTTTGCTGGAATGTGTTTGTTCGGCCAACAAGCAAAGCTTTACCACAGAAAACTTTTCACTGAAATGAAATCTGTTCTCTTTGTCTCAACTGTATTAGTCCATACTGTACAAAGGTAGAAAATACAAGTATCCAGATTCTGCTTGTCAGGAGCTGAAATAGGATAGACCAGTAATTATTTGCAGTAACAAAATTATCTTTATAACCATAAAATTGAAACTACTGTAGGTTATTCTGTGTTTTTCAAGTTAAAATCAAGGTTGTTTTTGTCTTTGTAAGCACAGTAATATTTTCAGGTAGCCTAAAATAAATTTCCTTAACCAGATAAATAACTTCCATGGTTCTACTAAATGACATTTGTGGTAACCTTGATCAGTAGCATCTTGAACCAAACTCACCCCAAATTGGGCTTTTTTGTTTCTATAAAATTTACATAACATTTAACTATTCCCCATTGTTTTCAGGCAACTGACATGTAAACATCAATTTTTTAAGTGCATATGGGACAGATTATTTCATCTCCACATTAACAGTTAGTTTTTGGCTACTTACTCTTATTGTATAGATAAGTATGGGTAAGTAGTAGAAACATATCACTAAGTCCAGAGATGGACTGCACAACAATCACTCAAGTTATGGTTAAGTATTTTAAAGGAAAATAAACACACATTATGAAGAATCAGATTTGTTTAGGGATTCAGTTTTTGAGGTTAACTGCAGCAGCAGACTTTAAAATTTCATCACAAAGGCTTAAACTAGTCAAGAGCACAAGTCCTAAAGTATTTTTTCTCATTTTAAGGATTTTTAAATTAGTACCTTACTGACATGGATTAGGGGAGAAACTGCTTATGTTTATCTGTGGAACCTTACTCTATTAAAACTCAGGGAAACTGCAAGACTCAAGGAATCAGGAAAGAAATATCGAACAATGGAGGTTCTTAATAATAGCTTCAATTGTAGCAGACCAGCAGGTACTCCCTTTCAAAAAATACCAGGCAGGTGACCATCTCCCTCTTTGAAATCACAGGGAAAATGTCATGGTTCAGGTGGAGATAAAATGTAAAGGTCATCTTTAGTCCTTTGTTATCATTATCTTATAATATTTTATAGCATCCCAACTATCAGCAATTCTTTAAATTCATTAATCAACATTTCATGGTATCCTAACAGAACATATCCTAATCATTCCAATCACTTCATGAAGGTTAATTGAACACTAACCAATGAAGCTCAATGACTGCTTGGTGAATGAGTTTGGTTTTTTCCAGTGCTTTCTTAGTCCTTGAATAAGGGTGAGTATAACTTAACTATAGGTCTGATCTGCAGTTCCTTCCTCCAAATCAAAACCATCTGCCTAAAGAAAAGAAAGCAAGGGAAGAAAGTAGAAAGGAGAAAGACATAGTGTATTTGTGTATTTTTTTTCCAACCTCAGGTGGTGTCAATCTAAGAAAAAGCCACAAAATAGACCATAAGTTACAAACATGTCCTTGCTATCATTACTCTTATTTTTTACCAAGCCTGCACTTTATCTGTTTTCTGTATATAAAGAGTTGCTGATCAGCAACATTTGCAAGCTTCACATAAATAAAAGGGTTATAAAAAATGTGATGTGACTTCTCTGTGTGTGGTGGAGAATAATACAATGCAAATCCCTTTTAGCATCCCACATGGTCTCTGAATGGTGAAACAATTTCTATGGAAGAAATTTCTCTTGATTGCTTGCATCCCACTTGTCAGGGAGTGTATAATTTGGAACATTTCCATATTGCAATTTATTCTTGCAGTTGTTTACTTCTCCAGAACTAAAGTAACTGGTTACTTGGCAGCCTATCAACAGGAGAAGAAAATTGAAAAGAAATAAATTCATTGTAATTTATATTTCACTGGTTTCTTGAAAAGTTTCCAATCCTTCTGTTCTTTAGAACATTCTTTTGAAACAGTGCCTTTTGACTAGTTTAACATGGGCAAAAGATTGGTGAATCCCAAATTCGTACTCAGCCTGTAGGATAAAAATGCAAACTTTATGTAAAATACTATAGAAGTCCTGTTGAAATAGCTGTGGAATTCAGATTTTTTTTAATATTGGAAAATTGTCCAAGAGAGGTTTGGGTCACACCAAATTCCAATGAAAGTTATACTATAAAATAATATATAATATAAAAGTAATAGTAATAGTTAATAATGTAATATAACAATATAATGGTTTTATTTAATAATATAATATTAGAACGTAATGATATAATATGAAAATTATTTTGATTTATTTTTTCTAACTTAAATCTTTATGTCAAAATACACTCTTGTTTCTTTCTGCTTTATGCTGTTCAATGATCCTAAGCATGTCAGAATCAGTAGAGAATGTTTGAGTGGTTTAAACAAGCTGTGGATCAAGCTATTACAGGGAAGAGGTGCTTTTAAGTTGTAGAAGAGTTTGAAAAGCTCATCAATACAAGCCATGTGTGGACATGGTATGAAGATGCTTCTTTAAGTTAGACAATTAGCAGAGCTGTAGTTCTTACATGTGCTGCTAGGACACTACATTCCTGATGTGCTTCTGCAACTGTAGAGGCTCAACTGCAATTCCTTTTCTCTGAAGCCTTTTAATGTAGCTGTTGCTTTATTTCCTGCTAATGAATAATATAATCCTGTTTTTTCTCACTGAGATTAGTATGTATGACAGTACTGCATCCCTTGCTTTTTTGGTACTGTCTATCCATAAAATGCTAGTTTGACATGGAATTGGTCTTGCTGTCTCTTAAAGCTTTTAAAAGTGAACTTTTTTCTAACATGATTTAGACATTTTTTCCATAGTTTATCCTGATTAGTGGGAAGACAAGAGGTCTGTATGATTTAAGCATGGAATAAGTGACTAGGTTGAAGCAGGCAAAGAAGATAACCACGTTATGAGCCTAAAAGAGGTTTGAAAGAGGAGGTGGAAATACTGCTGATGGAGAAGTAAGATAAAGAACTCTGTCAGTAAAAGCACTGTCAGTTGGTGGCTCTACATCCTCTAGTACATGTCAATTGGGCAGGCTGACATTTCCCTTTGGATAAAGGAGTTAAGAGAGAAATACAAAGCAAGATATACAGGACATAAGCCTAGAGAAACAGTTCTGTTGGTATTGTGGGTGATGTTAGGTAATTACATGGTAGCGAAGAGAAACAAAGGGGCAGAGTCAAGGGCAAGGACTTAGGGAACTGCAGGCAGGGGAAGTGGGGATGGAGACAGCTCTCCAAAAGAGCAAAAAAAAAGGACTGGGAAGAGGAACATAACTGCATTTACATAGAATTCTTATTTTGTGGGGTTTTGTGAGCTTCATGTGTTGGAACTGAATTAAGAATATGAAATACAGAACTATAACTTAAAACATTTAGAAAATATTAAGTGTTTAATAAAAATGGATAAGAAGGAACAAGAAAAATCTGTTCTATACTCTTGAGGAATAAATAGGACTCTGTAACGATTATAGCTTTTGTTTTTAAAATGTAGTTTACTTTTACAGCTTGTGCTCATATAATTTTATTTCCTAAAGCATATAAGATTTTAAAAGTTCCTAAAGATTTACTTTAAAATTGAAAAATATCAATTACTTAGCTTAAAAGTTTTGTTAAACACTTAACGTTTTCATCTGATTATACCTTGTTTAGAAGCATAATTTAGAGTAGAATAATAAGTACAACTAATGAAACACCAATATAAACAAACCAGTTAAAGGAAAAATAGAATTAATATCCAGAAAAAAGTTTTGAATGATATCTATGTAGGCATGAGTTCATTTTTAAATTTAAGAGGCAGAAAGCCAGTTGCTGGATATATTATAAACACATAGAGTATGTTGTTGGTCACAGACTGAACTGTCTGGTGATTAGAACATGTGCTTTAATTTTTCCCATCTTAAATTTTTATCCTTTTTTGAATTTACATGATGAGATTTCCTTTAAGCCCTGTATGTTATGCAAGAACTTCTTGCTTTAATGCTGTTTTAAAACAGCTATGGTTTGACACAACAGACAAAGATAAGTTCTTGCTTTAAAATGCTTTTCTCAATTCGATTTATTGCTGAATAGCAGAAAAATTAATTTGGACACCTTTACCCAAGTCATTTACAATCCATGTATTAATTTCTTTTCTTGAATACTGACGGAGATGTATGTATATATTGCTGTTTGGAACATATTTTTGTAACAAACCCCACACCCCTCCTAACATACCATAATACTTTTACCATAAAGAATATACAGGCCTATGTTTTGCTGCCATAAGGCACTTGATACCATTAAAATCCTTGACTGGATATTATCCAAGGCATTTGACATAGCGGGCAGTAATATAGCTGCACAAAGTTTTAAAGCAGTAATAAGTTATTTATCTTACTGGACTGAATTCTGTGATAAAAATTTCTGAAATTCTGAGAGTTCTCTATATATTGGGAAAAAACCTCTGGTTGGTTGCTGTTACACTGGCTCTGGGACTTTAGACAAGCAAGATCAGCAGTGTAGATGAAAGCATTTGAGCTTTACCTGCAGTAATTTATGAGAATGGATGTTCCTGAAGCATCCTTTTTGCCACTTCACTGGGCCTGGCTACCGCTCTGTTTCCTGCAGGATTAGTATCGTCATCTCTTTACACAATGTAGACTGAGCTTCGGAAAAAGCTGGGTATATCAGAAAAAGACAAATAGTGAAATGTTTAAGAGAGCCAAGTCCTTCTCAAATCAGTTAGTATTTGGTGCTTCAGCCATTCAGGTAGCTTTGCAAATCTCTACCAATAGTTTTTTAAAAAATACTTTCTCATTATGTCAGTTTTGTGGCCTTCACATCTAAACTCAATGCTGTCTTACTTTCTGCTCTGTAAGATGAAGACCATAATGGGGCTACCTAAACAGTGGAACTATTTTTATTTTATTTATTTTTTTGCAAAGAATAAAATATAGCTTTTAGACATGAACTAAATTACAAGATAAATATTTCAATGATCTGTAAAATCATGTGCCTTATTTAGGAAAATTAAAAACTCTGATCTCTCTGTCTCTCTCTTTTTACTTGTTTCCTATTTACTATCTAGTTAGATAGACTCTGTTTAATGAAAATGTGGTTATATAAAATATAAAAAACCCGACCCCACATTATTTTTGCTAGTCTGATGTAACTGACATGTTTTTCACTAATTTTTATATATTGTATTATCATAATACATTTTTTGGTGCTGTGTGTAATTCTTGCAAATATGAATTTCTCTGTTCACACAATTTATATAGCACAATTAGTGAATAAAGCCAAAGAGAAAATTACATGCAAGAATGTCCCATTGTGGTTGAAATTTTTGCTCTATTTTAATGTGATGTAATAAATAGGGAAGCAACAGTTTGATGTGAAGCCTTAGATATTTCAGGCTGTGTGTTTGTGGTGGTTTCCCTAGTTTGCCTAGGAATGGCTCATTGGGAATGACAGTCAAATCTTGAACAAACTTTGGATGAAGGCACAAATTATAGTATAGAGAACTGGGATTTCAGCAGTGAACAGCTTAGCGCATGCCATATTTCCAGTCCTGTCAGCTAGCTTTGCATTTCCTATTCTGAATTATGGTGCTGTTCCTGCTGATAGATACTAAGCAGCTCAACCCAGTTGCCTTAATATAGGTGTTTGATGCTAATTGAAAGACCTTATAGAGTGTCTGAGACATAAGCTTTATAGATATGACATGGCATCCACAGACCCCAGGGCAGCAGCTGGAAGCTAGGTGGGATTGCATGCACATCTCAAATACCACTAGAAACTTCTGCTTAGGCAAATATATTGAGCTTTTGATGGTAGTCCTGTAGCATCTCTGACTTGTTTTCCTTTGTACCTTCAACAGTAAAAGATCTCTGAATTTAGCAGTAAGGGTTTTCTTCAGTTGTTGCCCTAAAGCACTGATGACCATTGAATAAATTGTTTCAATATATGTTTCTTATATTTCCTTGTTAGTTATAGATGCAGAGATGAAAAAAAAATTATAATTTTAAGGATGAGTTTTGACTGCTGATCAACTTCTGAACAAGGTGAAAATAATTGAAACATTGTTAGAGACACTCAAATAACAATACAGTGCAACCATTTCACTAGAGAATTTTCAGGAAGAGAAAATTGAGAAACTTTTTTTCCTCAAGGTCTGTACAACCTTATTTCACCTCATGCTGAATGTGCTTGCCAAGAATTGAGTGTATTATTTTTACATAGGATACTTGAGTTACTGACTTACATGGACTCTTTTTTTTTCTTTTGGCGTTCCAGGAAATCCTGTAAAAATAAGCAATATTAATTGCCATAACAGTCTGCTGACTTATTCATTAAAATCTGATTCATGTTTAAGCAGTTGTTTGTAAATTTTAAAGAAAGCTTTTGGTTTTACTCAGAACTCTGCATCTGTGTTTGTTTGTTTGTTTTAGATTGAGGAGGATACATGGCAGAAATACTACCTGGAAGGAGTTGCAAATGAAATGTATACAGAATATCTGTCTAGTGCCTTTGTGGGTTTGTCCTTCCCTGCAGTTTGTGAGTAAGTAGAAATACATATTAATACACATAAGTATTTGCCTTCTCTCAAGTGAAATCTAAGGTTTCTGCAGGAGACCTTCTCACTCTGTTACAGTCCTAATGTTGCTACATCAGATAGGATCCAAAAAATAAACATTAAAGCAATCACTGCATGGAAGTATTCCAAACATTGTAATGCCTGTTTTCAGAAGAGATTTGGAATTAAGTTTTTGTAAATGAAAGCATAAATGTTTTCAGTGTTGAAAAAATTCATCAGCAATCCATTTGAATCGAGTTATTTACTCATAAGTGCTGTCCTATTATTTCTAATAATGATTCCCATTCTTTGAATCATGCATGTCAGCATCACCATCTTGGCTTACATCGCATTCCAAGGAAACTATTCATTAATTGAAACAGATGTAGTGGAGTCATATAAGCAGTGTGGCATCTAGAGCTCTGTAGATCTGGTTGCAAACCACTTTTAACAAGTGAAATATGTCAGAAAAAGTATGTCTATTCTGTAATGAGAAAGGAGTATTTGAAGCATATAGTATATAATCATAGCATAAGCCATGCTACAACTTGATTTCTAGAGACTGAAAATCCTTATATTTGTCCTAGAATGATTCTGTGAATGGGACATTTGTATGCACAAGGTTTCTATGATAATTACTGTGGCCACAAATATAGTCAGGATAGTTTAGCACAGTTTTATTTCCTCTTATGTTGGCATTGCTTTTCGTTACACCTGTACCAAAAGGTCACAACAAAGACTGTGGACAGCTTTTGCTAGGGACTGTTCAAATGCTTAAAAAGAAACAGACCCTACTCGAAAGAGTTTAATGTCTAACTAGATAACAGAAAAACTTCTGCAGTCTCCATTCTTAAAGGAGGAAATAGAGGAAGAAGTAAGATATCTCTCATGTGAAGGAGAATGATTTTGCTTTAAGTCCTCTCACTTCTCCCACCTTTTCTGATTTTTACACTAGCATAAACATAGGTTATGGCATAAGAATAAGGGAGAAACAACTGTTAGACAAATGTTAACCATTTAAAAATCTTTCTTTTTCTGAGACGTAGCTATGACAGAGTTGTCTCAATGGGCTTACAATCCATCCCTCCACTGTGTTAACCAGACTGTGGCTAGGTTATTGAGGGAAAATGTTTATACTGTAAGCACAAAACTTTGCCTGGATATCTTGAAATAGAAAATGCCATAACGTATTCTAGAAATTTGAACTATATTCAGAATGAATGGTAATTTGTGCTGTTTACACTAATTACAATCATGAAAACTGAATCTCCACACCAACCATTGTCAAACAGTTGAGTTTCTATACAAGTACTTAGAAACATGTGACTGAGACTGTATTTGACATAAAGCTGACATTCATTTAACTATGCTGGTAGAGCTGAGATAAAATAATCAATAAAGAAAGGGCATTGACATGTAGAAACATGCCTAAATTTTGGAGCTCTCCTCAAGCATTTGATTATCTGGAGGCTTAATTAACTGTGTTTCCTAGTTTAAATTAAAGAAAAAGATTTATCTCAAATTTTCCAACAGTTTAATAACTCTGTTAAAGTCAGGTTAATTAAAGCACATTGAAAATTAAAATGTAGTGTTACATATTAATGAGTTTGGTGCATAGGTATTTTAATTACTGTAAGAATTGGGTATTCAATTTCCAGAACTGAAGGACAGCAAAAAGTCCATTGCATTGGTTTGTGAAGGGGGAATAAAATCAGTGGACAGGCTCAGTGTGATCAACTACCCACAAAATACTCAGACTTTGAGAACAGTTTTTGTAATTTAGCTTTTAAAATTCATGCAGTCAATGACATTTTAAAACTGAAACTAAATGAGATGTGCTGCTTCCTCAGGTTATTGGTCTTAATTGCCAGTCTAGGAATGTGATTCTTTGGTAAATAGGCTGCCTTAGAGTTTAGATAAGAAACACAAAGAGAGTGCAGAAACATCTCCTCTTTCAATGGAGATGGGACACTCAGTATTGGTGAAGAATTTCAAGCTTTTGATGTCAACACCAGGGTGAAGATTTAGATGGAAATAGAAGTTAGTAACAGTCTGCAAGTTTTATTTATAACTCTGAGTATATGTGGGTGTACTTTGTGAACATATTCCCACCAGTACATTTTCAATATATGAATGTAATTCCTATCATTCTGTGCCCTTGGATATTGTTGGACCAGGTGTGGATGTTGCTGATTGAAGAATAAACTAACCAAACTGTCCCCCACTAGCGCAGGGTCTTCTAGTGGGCCTTCTAATATTTACTAATGCAAGGCTAACCTTCACCCAGGTTCTAGGCCCACCATTCTCCACCCAAAAATTTTCCTAGTGAGGCTAGCATGTCCATGGATTCACACTTGACCTAGCGGTGGAAACAGTATATGAAAGGTGTCCACTTGTCTTAATATATGTTAAATCAGGGCCATTTGCTGTTGGTTCTATTCTTGAAGTCACTCATTCAATCAAATGTCACAGCCATGTTTTAATAAAAGGCAAAATTATAGAGATGTCATTATCTCTGTATTTGTGTATCATATTGTTGCATGGTTTATAACTATGGCATATATTCCCACCTTAGTCATGAAGTTTTTTGTATGTTTTTATAAAAGACTGTTTGGGGAGATAATCAGAGAAGTCTTAGAAACTTCACTGTTGTGACAAAGGAGAGCTAAGTTAGGTGAGTAGGTGACACTCAGCACTTGTCTGCATTCTCTCTCAGCTCCACAACAGATTATTTCTTTTCTGTATATGTTCATAGTAGTAGCACTTCCTAGTCTGAGAGTGACTCCAAATTAAGCCAGTGTTTCACAGAGCAAGGACAACATGGGCTACCTGTAACTGTCAAGTTCTCACTTCTATCTTTGGATCATTCTGTTCAACTAGATTTCTGACTTGTCGCAGAGGGCTCGGTAAATCTTAGGCACTTTTGGACTTTTGATATTTAAGCTACACTTAATATGGCCAGTACAGTTTTCTGCCTCTCTGAAGCAGTGATGCTGAATCAATCCATGCCTGTTAAATTACGAGCTTTTTCCTAAACCCAGGATTTTTTTCAACATTGCAGAAGTGTGTCAAATTTTAGACTCAACAAACCCAAGCTCAGCTCAGGTAGTGGCCAAGCCACAAGACAGCCTCTAGACTGGCTTAGCTCTAAATGAAGTTTTCCATCTTCTGACTGTGATTAAAATCAGACTCTATCTGATTCTGCCTGAGATGTCTCCTATATTTAACACTTTCTTCCAAGTGCTCTCAGCAAAATGTTGGCCAGCCCCACTGCATCCACCCAGACAATGAATATGTGCTAAATATTCTCCTCGGGCACACCTGCAAGATAGCAAGAGCCAACACATGAAATCAGATGTTGTGAGGACCCGCTGTGCTCCCTGATTTCATCTCAGTGGACAGCAACCTTTTCCCAAGTATGAAAAAGCTGCTTCAATAGAAAAGTATCCATAGATCAGCACAGAGGCCTTAGAGCTTCCCACAGTTCTTTCTTCTTTAATGCGTTATGGAGGCCTATGTTACCATTACCAATGCTTACACCACTGTTTTGGATAACCTGGATTTTACTACAGTAATTAGTGGGCTAGTAATTACTAGACAAATTTTGGTTTATTAATTCAAAACTCTGTATGTGTGGCAGCTATGTTTCCTGTTCATACCTAGGACACTAACAATACCCACTTTTATAAAGCAAGCATGGTTTCTTGGTGCTTAAAACCTTCAGTAGAGCTCTTATAGGAACAGTATCTTTACTTGGTTTTCTTATTCCAACATGATCAGTTTTATTGGGAGCCAGAAAGAACAGTGGAATGCTAGTTTTGTTTAGCAGGATAAGAGTACAGAAAAGTAATGAAAGACAAATACTTATGAAACTCCTTAGCCAAGTGTGGATTGGAGTAGGATGTATTCCACAACACTTCACAGCAGTTAAATCAGGAAGCAACTCATAAACCAAGATAGTATTTGATGTGGGAAATGCAGAAAAAAATTAATTTAGAGCTCTGTATTGACATTTCTTACATTCAGTGTTTTCCTAACAGACAGGTCAGCAACCAAAAACTGTTAAATATTCAGTTCACATTCTTACTACCATCCTAGCAATGGTAGTGGTATCCACTACCGTGAACAGCAGATTTATTTGCTCACCTGCTCTTGGTCTTGTCAGCAGCCACTTACTGGAACTGGTAGAAATAATTAATTTATATGAAGTGCTTCTGTGTGTATATATGTGTATAGAGAGAGACTAATGTATGTCATTATGAGTGATGTATGTCACGTTGCCATGAGTGACATAAGTCACTCTACGCACACTCTGTTATATATTATTTAAATAATGACTCATGAACCCACTAGAAAAGAGCCTGCTTTTTGTCAAGGTTCATCCATATTCTCTATATGCTTTTGGACTGAACTGTACACTTGATATTCTGTACTCCCTCTGGATGTCTACTTTTCCTGCTACCATGGATTCCTCATTATCCTAGTAGTGTTCCAGTCTTGGAGATCTTTTTCCACTGTGCTAGATTTAAAGAGTACTTTGACTTTTTTGATTTATTTATGCAAACGTTGGCCCACGTCAGTGTGTTTTTTATTATTTTAACTTATGTTAATTGTTTACAACTCAATCTCATAGAATTTAATAGAAGGTTTTTTCTTTTGGTCTTTGGATGACCTCATAAGATCTTGATCTCCTAAGGCAAAGAAAAAAGGCCTTCTGCACAGCTATATATGAGTGATATTCAACAAAATTGCTGCTAAAAACTTTGTTAGGCCTATAGAATAGGTGCTTAAAAGACCCATACCAAATGCTCAGCTTCTGCCCATGACAAGGCTGATAACTTTCCCCCCCTCACCTCAATCTATTACCCTGTTGGAGAAAGGAAGCTAGTCTATTGTAACCTTCAACCAGAGGATCATTTAAGGCTGGGGGACAAGAACCTTTTCCAGATACTTCCCATGATGAGCCTTCAAAGATAAAATAGCCTCATATCATGATTTAACAAAGCAAAAGAAAAGAGATCAAAACTTGTATTCAGATACATCAGGGAAATGTTTACTGAAGTACTAAAGTACACTTAAAGTGTTGCCATGCAGGTTATTTCGGCATTGTTTGTATGTAGTACTTTTCATCAGTTTCAAATCTCTTTCTGATATATCTATTGGTTCCTGACTCTGACTAAAGAAATTAAAAAGTGCATTCTTCAGTGTTTTGGCCATAAGCATGAACAATGTTTTTCATGCACTGAACCTGGCAATGGGTATTGCTTTGTAGCCAGTGATTCATAACTTTCAAAATATAAAATTTAATTGGGTTTCATTTTATTTGTCAGATGGGATTAGACTAGAAGACATACCTTGAATATGTTGTATCTCTGTGTCTCCTCACAGCTGAGATTATGGTTAAAATCCTAATCTAACATGGAACTGCCTGCTTAACTGAATCCTGTCTAGTAAACTAAACTCCTCACTTGCATTGTTTGCTTTTCATTAAGTTACTGATTCCATGATTTTAGTGGGGTTACTTCTGCTCCACATCAGTGTAAGATACATAGCGATCACAGATCTAGAAACATCTGCATGATTACACATACACATGGCACAGCTGTATTTTTTCATTTGTCTATATTTCTGAGTTGGCCTGTTAGGCTTTCTTATCCTTTTGCAGAATTTGCTCGAATTTTTTACTGTCTTCCTGAGGTTGTAAATAAGAAGTCAACAGTCATGTAAGATAAGCAGTATTTTAAGTGGAAATAACTGTAATAGTAGTTAAGTACTCTTACTTTTTGGGCAAATTTTCCAGTACCGGTAGCAACAACACCAGTGCCTTCTGTATTATGTATGTGATAGATTTCAGCCAGTGGCTTTTCATTTCTTAGCATGTCTAATTTCTGATTCCTCCTCTGACTTCTGTTCTCTTCTGCTCTTCTGTAGCATACTTAAGACCCAGCAATTCTAATGCAATAGTAGAAGTGCATGTAGTGATCTAGTAAGACACCCGTAAAATATATCTCAAATATTTTAACGCGACCCCCAAAAATCTTGCTAACAAACTTGCCATTTGACACTGATCAGGTAACCACTTACATCGGTGCTTTTAAAGTTTTGAATAGTTCTGTGAAATTCTACTGTTGGAGTATTTGCTTACATTTTTTTCCTTGCCTGAGCAATACATGAGTCCTTGGCATCTGGAATAACCCAGCTGTAGGTTGAAAGCAGAAGGTGCCCATGCTTTTGCCAGTTTCATGTGATTGGAAATTAGCTGAGCCTGACATTAAGTAACCTTTTAAAGAGATATTTGGGTTATTATATATATATTATGATAATTTGTGATCCAACATACAAACCTCATTGGCTGCATTGGTTTTAGACACTGCTGCCCCATAAAAGTAAAGTCCCTGATATTCTCATACTTCCAACTCCTAAGGAACAGAGTGTACTAGCAAGCATCAGAAAGCACTAGCTGCCAATGTGCATAAAAAATAGGTTGAAAAGTAGACAAAAGTAGTATATTTATGAAAGAATTCTGATATTGTAAGTAATTTTCTCAGCTTAAGATGCTACTATGGTACTACTTTTTTATCAGGAATGATATTTTTCCACGTATTTTTCATTAGGTGAATAGCAATGTCATTTATTCTATATCAAAATACTTTTGCTAACTGCAGGTGAACCAAGGTATGGAAGTAGTTAAAAATACTTTTTCTCTCCTGAGGAGAGTACTTATTCCTTTGTCAAAAGTAGTTTAACAAAAATGTTATAAGTGACACTGAGGAAAAAAAATGAATGACTTATTGTGTACAAGACTTCAATCAAAAAATTTGTTTGAAAAGAAAAAAATTCCTTCCAGTAGATTTTCTAATTAAAATCCCTTTATTAATGTTTGGTACAAAAATAAATAATTAATAACTAATCAAGGTTATATCCTCATGTTTTGCTGCTCAGAAAGGAGATTCTAAATATCCCAGTACTTTCACATGCAAATAATACAGCAGGTATCTATGGTTAATTTATGCCAATGATAGTCTTACCAGTAAAGAAGGAAGATTTAATGTCAAACCCAATTTATTTCCCTCTGGGTAGATAGAATCAGTCAGATTCAAATTCTTAAGAGCCTTTGTTCATGACCATCTGTGTTCATCAGTAGTTAGCAGATGATGGTGGCAGTTGAAAATAAAATAGAAATTAATGCCTCATGTACTGTCATTGACAATTCTTGTGCACTTCTACACAATAATTTGAGATAAAAAGTGTTCTAATTTCTTATTACAAGGTTCTTATGTATCAAGGGAAAAAAGCAGGTATAAGATCTTTCTCTTTCTCATTTTAATCATATCAAACTACATTTGCAGAATATAGTTAAATGCTGAGACTTTTTAATCCTAATATTTAATTGCATGGCCAAGTCCGTGTAAACCTATTTGTTTTACCACTTAAATATTTTTAGTAAATCTATAGATAAGAATAAGATGCTGATGCCTTATCCCTATCTCTTCATGTTGGCTTTTTTGTTTGTTTCGTTTTGTGTTTGTTTTTTTTTTTTTTTTAAATGAAGATATATAGATAGATAGATTACCAAATACTGCACAGAAGTGAAACTGAGGAAGAGAAGTTAAGTATGTTTCCTAAAGTAATGTAGGTGGTCCAAATAAAAAACCCCATAGGTTTAGAACTCCTGACATTCATGGCTCATAAAGTTGTATTTTACATCATCTTCTTTAAAACAGATACATAATAGTCTTAATACAACATATAGGATACTCTAGTGTTACTATATTTGCAAATTGATTTTTTCTTTTTTTTTTTTTTTTTTGACGCTGATAGTCAGGCTTCATTTACCTGTTAATATTGTGGGAGGAGACAGGCTAATCGAGAATTCAGTAACTATCAGGATTTTGTCTGCCCATTCCTGACATTGGCTGGAGTTCTGGAGCTAGAATAAGACTTTTAATTGATTCTGAAAAAAAGTTAAATGAATCTTCCCCCTATCTGTGTTTTTGTGTTACTTCCCAATACTGAGATATCACTTACCTTCCCAGACATGGAGATTACAGAGGTACTTTTACAATCCCTCAAAACGAAAATTTTTTAAGAAAAAAATATGCTCAAGTATTACATGGCAAAACTTAAACAATGCAAAGTAAATTTTATTGTATATATCCTTATGTGATATGCAGCACATTGCCTTAGCATTGTCAGTACCCCTACATCCATGCTTCTCTCTAATTATTCTCTTATCCTGAAGAAATAGCAGAAAATAACTGTTGACAGTGATTTCTGAAACTTATAGAAATGGAACAATATCAGTTCAGCAGCCAATTCCTTGTTTTCTGCTAAGTATATGACTGATGCAAACTATGCAGAATATTGCTTACTTTGCTTAAAGAAAATAAATAGTATTGAAATATATGCAAAATTATTAATAACACTGAAGTAAGGAAGTTGGTAGGGAAGCACTGAGCCCTAGAAAAGTTAGTGTATTTTATAGAAGATGGCAGCCATCTAATTGAAAGGTGAGCCGTAGAATAATTTGTGACAAATGCGTAGAACAGGAAGCAAGTAGCATTGAATTTGCATACACTTCAATGACAAAACTGGAGAATGGTTTGTAGTTATTTAAAAAAAAAAATGGTTAGTTTCTTTGTTTATTCTGACAGAGCCTATTAGCTTGAAGCAAATGGTGGTGTGCTAACTCACAGTTCTACAAGTCTTTGAGTTGTTTTAATAAATAGCCACTTGTACAGACTTTTACAACTGAAAAAAATGTGTAATAGAGTATCAGAATGTACTTCCCATATAATGGTCAGAAATTGCTTCCAGTCATGCTGTTCCTTTGTGACAGTAGTTGGCAAATACCGACTTATCAATAGTGTATTCTCATTTTAGTTCAGTACATACCTATTTTCTAAGGAATGCACACTTCAATCAACATATGGCTGAATTCCAGCAAAGATTTGAAAAATTTCCTCAAGACATGCACAACTATAGCCAAATGCAATTTTATGTTGTGTATCATTACCTTTATTCTTGTTGCTTAAGTAGACTTAGTAACATAGTGTGTTGGTGCTTATGCTGCTGTTCTCAACTTCTCAGTTTATATTTTTAGGAAAATATGTGTTCATTATCTTCAAAATAGAAAGACCTTAATATGTGTTCTGTGTATACCTAGCTGAAAAAATTAGAAAAGATCTTAGTGTAAGTTCCCATAGAAAATACATACCCTGCAGCCATCTCTACATATGTGATGTTGGTTGTGAAAAAGGACTGACTCTTGGCCTTTTTTTTTTTCCTGCAGACTGGTGTTTGCGAAACTAAAGCTCTTAATGATAGCCATAGAATACAAGTCAGAAAAACGAGAAAGCAGGTATGTCCAATGTCTGCAAATTTTAAGTTCAGGAATGCACTGTCAAGAATTTTGCCTGCTTTTTTTTCCAGAGTGAACACAGCCATTCTTATGCTTTTGAAACATTTCAGAGTATAATTAGCATTCCATCACATTGCACCATTTCATATACCGCTGAAAGGCTTTTATTTCTGCACTATTCTTCTTCCCTAAAATTAATTCAAGTCAGAACATTTAGTAGAAGGTCAGGGGACAGTGATACATATGTCCCGTCTCCAGAAGTACAATTCATTTTTACTTAAACACAAACTTACAATGTTTTTGTTAATAGTCTATCAGTTTTAATTAGAGGTCCAACTTATTTTACTAAAAATGGAAAAGTAGAAAACAGACGTGATATTGAAACTCATTATAGCTATGTGTATTCTCAAAATAATAATTTCATTTAAATCAATTTGGAAGAACCAATTTATCTAGGATACAAGATAAACAGAAATATAGGATAAACATAGTATTTGTATGGTATCTGTTCTGACAAAATTCGCATATGTGAATAACATCATGAAACTGGAAAAGATTAATTAAGACTTGAAATTACCAACTGGCTGACTCCTTTCCTCATTGAAAAAGAAAAAAAATCATTATTATTAGTACAGATTCACAGATAGGGAAAGAAGTGTTTCTTGTGGGTTTTTTGTACAAAAATTCTTTTACATCTGAGTGAACATTGGAGTCGATCTTCTATCAACTTGTCCACCAGTGCTTTACACAACATTCATTTTTGTGTAACAAAAATGTTAAAAGTGTGCTCTGCAACATGTGGAGAAGCATATAATAAAAATATGACAATACTGTCCCTGAGCTGAATTTTATTTTCCTCTGTCAAAAATTATATTCTTTACTACTGTAGTAAATCTGGAATGATACATATTAGTTCATCTTATTTTTGGCCACTAATTAACTAAAACTTTAAATGGTAATTGTTTCTCCTCACAGGAGAACCAATTCTGTCATTTGAGCTCATGCCACAATTTCTGAGGTTTTGAAAGTTTATTTTAATGTTTATTATTAAATGTTGTCATTTTTCTTTACTAAAAATATCTATAAAACCTGTGTGGGACATCTGACATGGAAAATGCAACGTTGCAACTGTTTATAAGAGTATTTCGATGCCCTATAGTAGGTTTTTGCTTGATTCTTTCCTATCTTATAAAGTGACATGTGAAATGGTGTATGTGCTATTGGATATTATTTTTGTCCACAGTATGCTGATTAAGAAATCCTTATTTTTTTTTTCTTAAATATCATATATTTTTCTTAATGTTTCCAGCTCCCATGGGCTCTTAAAATACTTTTCCATTGAATGATCTCATTCTGCATTAGCTAATGTAAAGCAAATGATTTATTATTCTTTTGTCTCTGAACAGTTTAATCTCTTCCTAGAAAAAAGAAAAATACAGTAGTAACAGCAGTGGAACTATTTATCAGATTTTGTATTTCCAATATTAGAAAATACTTGGTTTCTGTTGGTTCTCCTAAGAATTATTGCCCAACTTTAGGCTGTCATTACTTCAGTTGTCATTTACTTACATAAGTGCTAATATTACAGTCTTTTTCAGTAATAACAGATAAATCATGGCTTCCTTATCATTCTTTGCACTAACTTCAGTGGGAGTTGGATTGAGTTCTTAATCACAAGGTGATGCAGAGGATCTCACAAAGAGTAACACAGTGTGATACAATCATATATTCATTCTTACTTAAAGCCATGCAGGTAACAGTTCACAATTAATTAATTTGGTAGGAAAAAAGAGCCCAAAAATTGCAGGAAACAATACTAACAAAGGGATGTTAACAGCTGGATTTTGTGAATACATATGTAACAAGAGAAGAGCATGTAAGTTAGCCACATATTCTTATAACCCTGATCCACAGTAATATCTGCTGACTTTATTAACCAGTGATAATTTTATAGTCACTGTTTGGTGAATCACAGAGCTACCCGCAGAATATCTTTACTGTTCTACTTGTTCCTGTGCTCTTCAACCCAAATATGTTAAGTACATATTTGTGGTTTTCTGAGCTGGAGCCTTTTAGTCTAACCAGAAAGGTAATGGAACAAAAGTTCAGTTTCTCACTTCTTAGGTATACTTGCATTTCCTTGCATCTTATTAAATGAAAAGGTGGGGAATTAAGATAAAAACTAGAATAACATGGTTTACAAGTGCAAGCTGTCATCGAACAAGATAAATTTGCATTTACCATTTATGTTTGTTGATGCTGACTTTGGAAATATTTTATTCTACTTAGTATCTTAAGTTCTTCATTGGTAATTCTTCATAAAAGTGAAAGGGGAACTGATAATGGTACCCTTGTAGCTTTCACTCTTTATGAGAGTGACCAACAGTAGATATGTGCTGATTTATTTTATGATTATAGTTTAGATTCATATTTTGTAAAACTGTTGAGAGGTTTTACATAGTTTACTACTTAGAGCAACAATGATAAGTATAAATAAAAATTTGGAATATTATCTAGGTGGCACCCTTTTATTAAGATCTAGTATTTCCTGCCATAGCTGAGACAGGTCTAGGACCAGTATTTTTAGGAGAAGGGGAAATTTTCAAAGCATTCTTTCTGCTTAAGTGTTGAGAAGTCCCATCAGTTTAATTTTTGTTACTAGTCATAACAGAATATCTACGTAAGTAAACTACATATCTGATTTTTTACTTACACAGGGAGTTTCCTTTTAAGATTAGTTTCATCTGCCTTCATCATTTTGCACTCGGAGCACAAGGAGTGCAAAGTGAATTCAGAAGTGTGTGCAGGTCTCAAAAGCGGCAATGTGAGGGCATTCCAGATTTCCTAATCCCCTCTTCATATTTTCACCTCAGTGTAAAGGATCAATCCTAGTACCATTTTAAGTCAACAGCAGAATTTTCATTGACTTTGTTAATGTCTTCTAACATGTAGAGTGGCATAAATACTCATTTACCTATGCACTTTTTTTCTTCCAGGCAGTCTCCTAGATGCCAGTTTTCTAAAGCTTTCTGATTTGCAGCTAAATTCTCTTAACTCTACTATAGGGAATTTGAGATCAATAGTAATTTTAAATCATCAGAACTCTATCCAAGCTAATATTAATGTACATGTTAGCAGTAGCTGAGCTTCCTGCTTGCAGTTGGGTTTTTTCTCCTTTTTTTTCCTGACTCCTAATAAAGCTACACGAAACAGTAAGCACACCTTGATAACAAGTTTTGACAGTATTACATTCTTAATTATAAACAGTATATGATTTTACAAGATTACTTAAAGCAGAATTTAAAAGTTTTCAAGCCTAA